>NW_015628913.1:1260786-1283036 GCF_001515625.1 Sinocyclocheilus rhinocerous
GGTGTGCTGTCGCCCTTTCTACGTAAAAATCAGTCAAATCATGTAATGTGAATGTCGTACAGTCTTGCTAGTCTTGCTCAAAGCAAGTTGAAAGCGTACCGAGCCACGGAAGAGAGCGCTTTCCGCGAGCGCGATTTGAGCGATTTGAGAACACGGACAAATGCGTTTCATTCATAACCACTCATACCCCACTTCACTGCACCCCCCACTTCTGGTCCCTGTTGACTCCAATAGCGTTTTGTTTTTTTTGTTTTTTAAGTCATGGGGGCACAGAAATTGTTTGGTTACCAGTATTGTTCCAAATATATACGTTTGCATTCAACAGCAGAACCAGCATTCTTCAAAACTCAGGTTTAGAACAAGTGAAGGGTGAGTACATTTTCATTTTTGGGTGAACTATCCCTATAATAAAGCCTTTTGCAATATTGATAACTGTTTGGATTTGGTACCTGAGCAGCAGCCATGTTTGGAGTCTCTGGGCGAGTCTGCGATCAGTCGTTCTGGCCTCCCCTGGTCGTGACCCTCCACCAGCATGGCAGTGAGAGGCGTCACAAACTGATGCTCTAAAGCCAGGGCCACGATCCTCTGGGTGATCCTACGCTTCTTAGATGCAGTAGGAGCTAGAGAGCTACATGAGAGGAAATCCACAGAGGTACGATTAAAGGGAAACACAAATGAGAGAAATTCCCATTTAGCCTCATCTTTGATGTATGTTGTGCTTTGGACATGCTTTGTCTACTTTGTATTACTTTTTTTAAACCAGCAAATAATTCTAACTGAGACTTGGCATACATAGTACATATAGAAGAAAAAATCCAGAATAATGAATATTAAATGGACTGAGAAGTGAAAAAAAAAAAAATCATGGCAAATTCGGCAAAAACAATTTGCTTTTTTTTTGACGTTTCGATGTTTGCTATTGAAACAGTAAGTTGAAACATTTGTTAGTTTACATCACAAAATATGCCCTGCCTACTTTTAGAAATATCACAGGTTGTTCATTCCACTTTTTGGGACATTATCTTCTATTTTGAATTAAATTTCATTTGGCCACAGTACCAGGGCATATTTACCAACGTCTGTCTTTTAGCAAATCAGGTAGGACTACCAGGTGAACATAAGTAACATTAATGAGCAGTGATGGTCAGTAATGAAGTATTATTTGAAGTATTGAAGTATTATAATTGAAGTATTATAATGAAATTACTTTGTTACTGTGTCACCCAGAGCCGATCCTCCCTATACGCAAAATACGCAAGCTGTGTAGGGCCCCCGAAACACCAGGGGGCCCCCTTGCTCTCAAAGATGATTTAATTTTAGTTTCGTTTTTGAATTTGGCCAGCGGTTATGAAAACATGAATGATCATTTCTTTTAATGCGGTGTGCTGTCGCCCTTTCTACGTAAAAATCAGTCAAATCATGTAATGTGAATGTCGTACAGTCTTGCTCGAGACTAAAAAAGCAAGTTGAAAGCGTACCGAGCCACGGAAGAGAGCGCTTTCCGCGAGCGCGATTTGAGACAGAGTGAAACACGGACAAATGCGTTTCATTCATAACCACTCATACCCCACTTCACTGCACCCCCCACTTCTGGTCCCTGTTGACTCCAATAGCGTTTTGTTTGTTTTTTTTTTTAAGTCATGGGGGCACAGAAATTGTTTGGTTACCAGTATTGTTCCAAATATATACGTTTGCATTCAACAGCAGAAGGAAACTCATACAGGTTTAGAACAACAACAACATAACTTTAATTTTTGGGTGAACTATTACTCCAAAGCAGCCTAATATACCTGCTGTTGCCATTTGTGTCAATAATGTAAATTTGACATTAGAAAGAAAATCACTCACTGTCCTTGACCGAATCACTTTTGTAAAATAATGTATATTGAATTTATAAAGTGAAGACTATTCAGTCTTTTTGTAGTCTATTTATTTTATACAATATCATATTTCTTATTCAGTGCTTTAAGTGTTTGTAGGTCAATTTCTTGGTTCTATTGTAATGCATGCCTGTTTACTTGTCTTCAGTAAGTTTGTTTTTACGTAGGCTAGTATTTTTTAATTTTTTTTGTGATATTGGAATTGATAACAATAATTATGAAATTGCAATGCATCAAAAATTTTGATTAGATAAAAATCCTATTTTAAGCTATATATACATTATTGTGATGGGGGGCCCTGCAGTAAGTTATAGCCCCGGGGCCCAGTGAGGTCTTAATGCGGCCCTGGATGTATGGAGTTTGCGTCCTCCATGGGATAAAAAAATAAAAATATCTTGCAATTGACTTTTTTCTCACAATTATGAGAATAAACATCTAAATTGTGAGAAATAAACTCACAATTGTGAGAAGAAAAGTCTGAATTGTGAGATAAGAAGTCACAACTTTTTTGTGGCAGAAATAAAATACAGAATTGCAAGATATAAACCCATAAACTCAACCCTCTACGCACACCTTGGCAATATAATCGCCATTGGCTAGGTGTAAAATCTAAGAATTTATTAGCCAATGGCTAATGTTAGACATTATTTAGTCGCCCAGAGTAAGATTTAGTCGCATATGCGAGTGATTTACTCGCAATGTAGAGGGTTGAAACTCAAAATTCTGAGAAAGTCAGAAATCTGAGATAAAAAGTCACAATTACCGGTTTTATTTTTTCATCCTGTGGCATAAACAGGCTTCCATAGTGATGGTATTAGATACTTTGATATATGCTATAATACTGAATGATTATAATATTTGTATACAGTTCCATGGTATAGTCATTGTATTCCAAGGTACTTTGATTAATATTTCATGGTGCTTTTATGCAAGTGGCATCTGTGTGTGTGTGTGTGTGTGTGTGTGCGCCCATGTGTGAACAGCTCTTTGAGAGTTTGTTTAAATGTCAGAGGCTAAGAGAGCTGTCAACATCCACTTCCTCTCAATGTGTTTGCCTGTGTGTGTGTGTGTGTTTAAGCATGTGAGTGATTAACATTGTTGTAATTGCAGGATTAGTTGAGCCCATTGTCAGTGAGATAAAAATGACTCTTACTGTCTCAAGAGTCGATGTTAATGGGGGTCAATTGGCTCAAAGTAAGAACGAAAGAAGTAATTATTCAATTACTTATCATAATAAAGAAAGATTCTCACTTGATTATGCTAATATGCTTGACACATTTCCAGTTCTGTGAAACATGGTTCAATGACTACAGGTCAGCAGGGTCAGTCGGGCCTCTCATTTTGTCCTACCAGCTATTACATGTTGATTGATTAAGACAGCATTCAATTCCTAAGTGTTTCAGGCAACAACAGGCTAAAAGGCAAAGGTGCTTTAATTTGCATATTTTGACCTGTTTGTAATGATGTTTCAGACTGAAAAGTATAATTAACCCTTACAGAAAGTACATTTTTTAAGTAAAGCCATACAGTATATTAGGTCTAAAAAGTGTGATTATATTATTTTACTTAAATTCAGTACAACCCACATATTATGTTGATTCATGAAAAAAAAAAAAAGATTGATATGTAGTTTAAGCTTGGCGTTGAGAAATAGAGACAAACACAAAGAGATTCATGCAATCCATAGTCATGCCCCAAAGACGTAACTTTACAGGAGTTAAATAAGAAAGACTTAAGTGCATGTTGGAAACAAAACAGCTTAATTTAACTCTCTCTGTTGTTTATGCAATATAATTATACTCTCGCAAAGCTGCGGTTTATGAGTACCGTTCACTCACTGGGTTGATGCTCAGGAATGCTCCAGTACGGCCACCGTATGTAGCTTTTAACAAGGTCCACTCATTCAAGCCTCCCAAAATTACATTAACATTTAATATATAATCTTTATTTCGTTAATAAACATTTTAAGTAATTACAGTTCTGTGGAAATGATCTCCATGAGAGAAGTTCTGCGTAAACGCATTGATAAAACAGCGCTCTGTCAGCAGGTATTCCATAATCTAGACAGATGAAAATACTGTTAATAATTCTGATAACATGCCAGTTGAGATGGACTCTGTATTTCCAGTAATATATTCACTGTTTTGTTTGTTAATTTCTTTACAATGTATACTTTCCCCAGCAAAGTAGCTGGCTTCACACTTTAGGCAATGAAACATAGTTTTAGACTGCAGATGCTGAATGTTTTAAAACTGTAGTTTAAAAAGAATGATTACATGTGTGCGAAGTTGATAGATGCCCCGGTCATTTATGTTTGTTATTTAAAACATGTGACTTTGTAAATCTGTTTTGTGTATTGTTATTATTATTATTGTTAGAACCCCAAACTAACGTGTTTTTTTGTCTTTATTTGTTTTTTTTTAACCTGTTTGTTTACCTAATCATAGCTTTTAATTAACAAAAACATTTTAATGACAGTGCACTATTTATTTATTTATTTTTATTTCTTGCAGTTTCAAACCCCTCTATGTATTGATTTAGTGAAATTACAGTATTGGCAGTGTTATAAATAAAAATTATTGTGCAGTTCAGTACTGTTGTTATCATCGTGTCAAAAACATAAGTAAAAAAATAAATAAATATTGGTTCTGCATATTGGTTATTGGCTATATAAACATGCAAATAATCTGTATCAGTTCTATAAAAAAATAAATAAAAAAAACTCAATAGCAGTCGATCTATACTTTAAAATCGCATTAAAATAGCATAATCTCTCTTTCTAGCTTTATTCTGCTTCCATCCTCAAATTTGACATATCGCTCAGGAGTGATAGTGGCATATGCTGTCCATCTCAGACGGAAGAAGAATGCTTTGAAGTGTCTGCACAACAAAAAGTGGCCACAGCCTGTCAAGCCTGTGGACACCTTCGACACAGAACATCTGGAAGCCCTGAATTCTGATGAAGCGAGTCACTAGCAGACGGTCTGTGTAACTTACGAGGACAGCAAAGCAACTCTAATGTCACATACACATATATCACAAACACACATGTCCATTCTGCCCATTGTTTGTCACGACAAAAGGGATTTCCAAAATAAAAGAGAAAATGATGAAAGACAAGTCAACCATCTGGGAGCTAACTTCCCTGCTCCTTCTCTCTCACCCGGCCCTGCGCCGCTCCGCACTCTCTCTTTTCTGGATGGTGTTTGCTGAGCATTAATTACATGCGCCAAGGCCTTGTGTGTTTGGAGTGAACAGCCGCCAAAATTCCATCCGACTCTGTTGGTCACAAAAACAGGCCTGATGCTTCCAACGATAACAGGGTGAGTGACTGGGAGGAGAGAACAGGGTGGGAGGACAACTGGAAAGAGGATTAATGGTAAAAAAAAAGATAATAGTAATGAAGAGAGAGATCTATAGAGACACGGGCGGAAACACAAGGTTTTTGAAAGAAGTCTTATGCCCACCAAGAATGCATTTATTTATCCAAAATACAGTAAAAAATAGAAATATCATGAAATGTTATTTCAATCTAAAATAACTGTTTTCTATTTGGATATATTTTAAAATGGCATTTATTCCTGTGATGGCAAAGCTGATACTTTTTCATTATTCTTTGAGTAATGAAAAATTCAAAAGAACAGCATTTATTTGAAATTGAAATTTTACATAACTTTATAAAAGTCTTTACTGCTTTCTATCAATTTAATGCATCCTTGCTAAATAAAAAAAGTTTTTCAATTCAATTTATTTGTATAGCACTTATCACACTTTGTATTGTTTCAAAGCAGCTTCACGGACATTACAATTAATAGTGATGTTATCAGAGGTGACATTGTCAAAGTAATGTCCATAAGGCAGATAATTTTTTTTTTTTAGTTTAACCTATAAACACACACACACACAGTTATACTACTGTATATATATATATACAGTGGGTACGGAAAGTATTCAGACCCCCTTAAATTTTTCACTCTTTGTTATATTGCAGCCATTTGCTAAAATCATTTAAGTAAATTTTTTTTCCTCATTAATTAATACACAGCACCCCATATTGACAGAAAAACACAGAATTGTTGACATCTTTGCAGATTTATTAAAAAAGAAAAACTGAAAAATGCTCTGAATACTTTCCGTACCCACTGTATATATATATATATATATAAATACATACATACATACTAGTAGTGTTATTAAACAGAATTAAGACTCTTCATGCAAAGATCTATAAAGTTTCATCCTTACATATTTCCAGGCTTTGCTGTACCATGTGAAATGCAGTTGGTATTGTGTTGCATAAAACGTTTCTACTATTATTGTCTTTATATAATAATAATAATATTATTATTATCTATTCTAGTTATTTTTCTATTTATTAAAAAAAAAGCTATGTACACTGTTAGACTAACTGGGACTTGCCACAGCACTCACATATTGTTGTCCTTTTGTTAGTTTAATTGCTTCTATTGTCCTCATTTGTAAGTTGCCTTGGATAACAGCATCTGCTAAATGATTAAATGTAAATGTAAAAGAAAAATAAATAAATAAAATTTGCTTTTCAAGTACATTTTGATGCATTTTATTCCTGACAGTTTCATACAACCGTTCAATAACAGCCAACAAATATAATACCTATAATAAAGCCTTTTAAAACCAACCCACACATAAGAAACGAAACATATGGAATGAAAGATTTCAGGAGACATTCTGAAAAAGGCTGCAGTTTAAGTCTGCAAGGCCTGATGCATTTACTCTGTCATTTTCAGGAGATAAAATCAAGCTGAAAATATAATACACCTGCACGTTGGTGAACTGGAAAAATGCAAAAGAACAACACCTGAAGTCTGATGTCCAACTTAAATCTTGTGGGTAAATCTACAACTCAAATTTCACTCACTGTCACACAGACATGGTTGAATATCACCCAAGGCGATGGTGCAAATAAACATTCAATTTAAGCATTTAAAAAACGTAGTGATATAAAAGGTGATATTTGCAGTAGACTGATGCAGCTACCTTTTGTTAAAAAATGAGGTCTCTAGGACCAAATCTCCCAGGGTTATTATTCGCAGTTAAACCAAAAAAACAAAACAAAAAGTGTTACAAGCGCCTCTGCTCTCCCCTGCCACTAAACCTGTTTGAAAATGACCTGGAAAACACAAACAGCGAGACAGCAGTTTGTTAACATCACGCTGGACTGGAAACTGTTTTGAATTAGCATGTTGCTTACAGGTTCAGATGGGTCAAAGTGACGCACGCCCAACTCTCATCGCTGCACATTTTAAACAACAGTAAAGGGCACGCAACAATTTCAGCCCACAAATCAGCCATTCCATGGAGTCGAAGGTTAAGTTACAAAGAACGATCAATATCAGCGTTGCTTTACATAGTCCAGATTGTTTAGAGGAGTGCAGAGGTAGCAGCACAGCCCTAACCGCTACTGCATTTGACATTTAACTGGAATTAACTTAACATATTAGAGCATGCTTCTCTAAAAATGAATTTGCTCTCCATCAGGTGCGTCGGTGGAACGCATCTCAGATAAGGTCAGAGACTCGGAAAAAGTATTCAGTGAATAGTACATATCAAATAGAAATAAAAGAGGAGGCAGAGGGATTTTTCTCTTTATCTGGTATTTTGAGGGTTGATGACCTTTACTTTAGTGGATATATATATTAATATAGTCACACGTGTGTGTGTGTGCACATAAGTCAGTCTGCTCTCCTACATTGTCATTTTGTCTGTTATTAGGTGGATAAAATACATTGTCAGTGTGATTGTTCTTGGATACTTGACTCCTTTTTAATATCTGGTTTATCACCCATTAGGTTGTGCCAAAAACTACATGGAAGCCAATCTCTTATATCAATACTGTGCGAGCCGAGAGACACTGTCCAAAAAATAAAACTTGACAGGACAGAGGAAACAGCAGGATGGGTTGTATCTGTTGTGAACAGTGGCTCTGAAAAGTAATTGGAGACTTAACTTCACTTTGAGCCTTTTTTTTTTCTCAGCGACTTTTAATCAACTCGTTCCAAGGTCATTTTGAGTAGATATATGGGGTCAGGTCAGTTCTCTTCAAGTGCACTAGCAGAGTAACCACAGGTGTAATTCAACTATGAACATGATCCACTAACGTTTGACAACTAGAAAGTGTCCAGATATGTTTTATAATTATTTTAAACAGTTCATCTATTGTTAAAACCTAACCAATTATGTTTGTCAAACATTTCACTTGAAAATTATGCTTGTGTAATCTTTTTTTTTTAAACAGTTCACCTCAAAATGACAATTCTGTAATCATTTACTCACCCTCTTATTGTTCTGTATATGACAGGAAGTAAACAGGAGATATTTAGCAGGGTGTTCACGCTGCTCTTTTCCATACAATGAAAGTAAAGAGCCCTAAAATGACACACACACACACACACACAAAAACACTATAAAAGTGGTGCCATGAAATGCTTTGTGCGAGGAAAAGAGAGATATTTTTAAATCTATTTTGTACTGTCAATTTTCTCCAAGATAATTTATATTTTTGATTTAACTTAATTTAAAATACATGCCACATGTGACATTTCTTGTCTAATTCAATGCCAAAAATCACCATAAAATTGGTTCATATGACGCTTTGTGTTAGAAAATGACACAACATTAATTTATTTACTGTCAATCTTCTATGAAAGAATTTCTCTTTAAAATAAATGGTACATGCATAATATTTTCTTTCATAGATTTTTGCAATTCAATGACATTCATACACTTAACCATGGCTGAAGCGTCTAAATAATTTTTGAGGCAAACGTATGTCTGTATATTTTCTAAAGTTTGCATTAAACTGTGAGAAAGAAGAAAAATAAATTAAAGAGGAATGCACAGGAGACAGAATGTGAAACTTAATTTAAAATACATGGCACATGTGACATTTCATGTCTGATTCAATGCCAAAAATCACCATAAAATTGGTTCATATGACGCTTTGTGTTAGAAAATGACACAACATTCATTTATTTACTGTCAATCTTCTATGAAAGAATTTCTCTTTAAAATAAATGGTACATGCATAATATTTTCTTATGCAATTCAATGACATTCATACACTTAACCATGGCTGAAGCGTCTAAATAATTTTTGAGGCAAACGTATGTCTGTATATTTTCTAAAGTTTGCATTAAACTGTGAGAAAGAAGAAAAATAAATTAAAGAGGAATGCACAGGAGACAGAATGTGATCAGATATTAACCAGGGTAAGCTCTTAAGCAATGATGTCTTCTACAAAAGTGCTCTGACGGAGCCCAGAACAGTCTATAGCTAGGAACAGAGGCGGTTGTTCTTTTGATATGTGGTGTAGGCCATGGACAGAGACCTCCAGTGCAGACATACATCACACTAACCTACAGCACTCCCAGATGTACTAAGCCCCAAATTTACATTCCCGTCAGACCAGTGGCTGCACATCCCCCAATTAATCAGAGTGAAAGAGTGTACTAAGTTAAGAGAGGCTTAGATAGAAGATACTACACTTGCTTTGATGCTTGCTGTTTGAGTATCTGCAACAATAAACAGCATGTTCAGATTAAATCAAGCAGCTCCTAGGTCTGATTTGATAGATAACACTTGTACTGCAGATAAACCCTGTCACGTGGAGCTACTCTCAAGTCATCCTTCTACTTCTAGTGGTAGCGCGTTCATTCACACACTTACTTGTTGTCATCTATGCAATCAGTACCCACTTCCTTGAATCCAGAATCGAATACCTTATAAATTCCAATTCAATTCGCTTTGATGCTTGCTGTTTGAGTATCTGCAACAATAAACAGCATGTTCAGATTAAATCAAGCAGCTCCTAGGTCTGATTTGATAGATAACACTTGTACTGCAGATAAACCCTGTCACGTGGAGCTACTCTCAAGTCATCCTTCTACTTCTAGTGGTAGCGCGTTCATTCACACACTTACTTGTTGTCATCTATGCAATCAGTACCCACTTCCTTGAATCCAGAATCGAATACCTTATAAATTCCAATTCAATTCCTTTGAATTGAGGTTACAAATAAGATGCAGAATTACCATTTGAATGTAAGTATATCCAAAATGATTTGAAATTCCAAATTCATATGTGTTATTTTTAACCAGAAAAGCAAAGTTTGAAAAAAGTGACGGACGGACAGATAGATGGATGGATCCATCTTTCCTCCTCCTCTTCCACATGCATGCACTCATTTCCCATCAATATTCCCCACTAGGGCCGCCCTATGCATCTGCTTCCATCCTCTTAGGGGAACGTCTGTCCTGACACCGTGATTTCCAGCTGACAAACTTCACACGACACGGCAAGATGAGCACTTGGATCACACTTGAACTCCTGCATGCGTTCAAATCAATCCAGAAGACAATCAAATCAAATGGGACTGCCCCAACGATTGCCATGCCCTCTCTATGCCTGATGACACTGGCCCAGGAAGATGGAAAAGGGGGACTTTAATTTTGCAGAGGTGATGGGTCAGGATGAAGGCATCATGGGGGTGATTAGGGAATGCAAGACGAGCTGATGGAAGCAGAGAATATGAAAGCGGAGCAAAGAAAATGTGTTACGAAAACAGATGCAGGCATACAGTTTGGATTTTCTCTAGATGGTCTGGGATAAAATGTGCACCGGACTATTCTCTAATCTTAACTGAACTTCTTCAACCTTTGTCTTTTAATTCTAATACAATCTGGACACTTTTTGAACATGTCATCTCATCGGTTTAAAGCTTACATGAAAACAAAACTGACACAATTTAGTGTTTGAGAACAATTCACTGGTGAAATCCAGTTATTAAATTAAATCTTAAATATAAACCAATAGCCAAAGAGCTATTTATTCTGGGTTCTTTCTGGGATGTCATGACCACTTTTCACCATCCAGTCAATTCCTAGTATAAAAAAGTATTAAAAAGTCCAACTCAATATATACAGTATTATTTGATTAAATATTCTGTTTCACCTAGGAATTATCACATTAAAACAGCAAAAGAGAGTGCTAGCGACAATTAATATTGACTTCAAGTATGTGTTAATGAAGAATATAAAATCAGACATATCAAATGCAGACATCTGATTTGATAATAAAATATAGATTTTCTTGTGAAACCATGAAATACCTGTGAATATCAAGTATTGGAAGTGTATCAAGTGTGAAAAAATATCAAGTGGGAAAATGGACAGCACTGTAAAATCATCTGCACTACTGTTTTTTACAAGCCACTGTGTTTTTGGCTCATATGCGCCAATGATGCAACAAAGCTATAATTGTTTACAGTTGCATCAGGGTCTTATGTGTCCAGCTGTTTTTGTTGTTTATTGCTCACCTACACAGTGTGTTTGGGCTTTCCTGTGAGACCTAATTGGTCAGTTGGTTCCTGAAGACTCAGCAAATCCCATACGTTTTCATTAGGAACAAGCTAAATCTCAGTTAAAATGGCCTTCCTCCTCTCAGTTCCATACACAGTGATCAAACACATTTTGAACTCAGCACACAGGATGGTGATGCCATTTGTAGGAATGTTCAAATCAGAAGTGTGTACAAGAGCTCAATCCAAAGGGACCTCAATGACCATTATAGAATGCACAGATGTCAAACCAATTCCCTTCAGAGTCTACAAGCATGAAAATAACATCTGCTCACATAGATGGCGGTTAAACATATGAGTAGGGATGCTATTTATTTAAAAAAAAAAATATATATATATAGTATATATATATATACATACATACATACACACACACACACACACGTTTCCCCTAACTACTTGGTAAAAATTTTCAAGGGTTTTATGTATATTAAAATGAAATGTGCATTCATAATACATACATAATACATACATAATACTAATACATAATACTATGAAAAGGTCTCTCTCACCAGCTGACAAATGGAGTGTAACTCAATGTGAGCTATGTTTTTCAACTTTGATTTAATTTGCAGTCCCCTGTTGACAGTAATGCAGTTCATTAATATTAATTACACTTTTATTAAACTGACTGATTCCAACTGATTTACAGCCCCCAAAATAATTGCTTTTGTTAGACAGTGCTGATTATAATTGAGACGATTGTGTGTATCGCAGTGTGACTTTGGACTTTTGCTATTGGGAAATTTACACATGGATTACCACTAGTCTCTGAGTGAATTAAACGATACAGACTTCAGATGTTTTAGACAAGTGAAAACTAAAAAGAACGCCACCAGTTTGCCTTATTTCTCTTTTAAGCAGTGCATGACCGTTCTGTCATTATTTAATCATCCTCATGTCATTTAAAACCCATATTACTTACTACTTTCTTACATCAACACAAAATAAGACATTTCGAAGTACAGCGATGGCTTTTTTTCAGTGCATTTACACTGAATGGGTACTGGAGCGTTCAAAGCTTCAAAAAGAACTAAACTAAATGCAAAAGTGAGATGAGATGAATAAATGACGACAATGTTCATTTTTTGGGTGATTGCTTCCTTTAATTCATCTACAAATTACATATCCTATGTACATACATTTTCTGTCATTAGTTTACCACTACTAACTTTGATTCAAATCTTTAAAACTCGCTTGAATCTGTTTATCATGATTTTAATACATTCCAACAGTGCAGGACTACAGAAAGATTTTTTTTGGTGGTCAATTTGTATTCATTTATCATTCTGGGATAGCCTTTCAATGTACGGCTAATGAGAACAGATGTGCTCCCAGACAACCCACACTCACACACAACACTAGGTCAATAGTATCCTCTAAATGTCTGACCACACACTTCAGGCCTTCGTTAACGGCTGTGCTGTACTCAGTGTAGCAGTGGAAGATGAACAGAATAGATCACCACTGTTTGTGTTCTTTCAAGCCAGTGTAAAAACAATACTACACAATGAACTCATGCAGCACTGATGCTGCTCATGGGCTGTGAGAGAACTGCGCCTCTAAACCTAGAGCTCCACAGGCAGGAGGCCCCACAGAAGATGCAGAGTAAAGGGCCAGAGTTTATAAAGCCATTACATCATAAAGGAGCAGTTCACTTCCATATTGAAAATTCTGTCATCATTTACTTACCCTCCAACTTGATTCCGATATACCCGATATCTTCTTTTGTGTTCAACAGAAGAAAGAAACTCATACAGGTTTGGAACAAGTGGAGGGTGAATAAATGATGACAGAATTTTCATTCTGGAAGTGAACTACTGCTTTAACGCTGGTTATTTAGAAGAATGACAACATTCTGTTATTCATAAGAATGTCAACTAATTCACTCCCAAAACAATTCAGATTAAGTGAATGTCAGCTTTGAGTGCCACTGGCCATTAATGGTGTTTACTTTGTGAACGAATCAGTGTTTTTGATCAAATCATTCTCATTCATATTCTTCAGTCTGAACGAGACTAGTTCAGTTGTTCAGCAGATCATCATTTTTTCATAATTATTTCAAAAACTGCTCTGTTCTGATCTCAATTGTGGGAAAACACAAAATGCACATTTTAATAAACAAACTAAATGCTAATTGTGAAGAATCAGTTGAAAGAATTATTCAATGAATCATTTATAACAAACCAAGTCACCATTCATATCTGAATAAATCTGACTGAAATCTGACTGAACTAATCTGAAGTGATTCAAAAAATTTGAGTCACCACTATAAGCTCTTTAAAGAAAAAGGGACATACTGAAAACAAAGATATTCTGAAATTCATGTACATTTCTTCAGTTTGATGGTTCCCTTCATCAGTTATGTTCATAAAATTATTTGTAATGAAAATGCTTTATTAATGTTAAACTTTTATATTCAGTTTAAAGACTCAGTTGAAAGAATGATTCAATGAATCACTCATAACAAATCAAGTAACTAAATACCGGTGTAAATATTTGTAAATTAATCAATGAACAAACCCAAACAAATATATATCCAAACAAATATAACATTCTTGATGTTGATCCAGGAACATGTCTTACTTGGCAAAATCACGGCGGCCATATATAATTATATATAAATTGGTTGCCGTGATTTTGCCAAGTAAGACATGTTCCTGGATCAACATCAAGAATGTTATATTTGTTATGACTGATTCACCGAATCATTCTTTCAACTGATTCTTTAAACTGATCATTTTTTGTTTGTAATTATATAATTACGAACAGAAATGGTAAAAACAGTAAACTGTAAACAATAAACTGTTAGAATCCTCCTTTCTTTGTTTACAAAGAAGAGTTACACTATGCCAACAGGTTTGGAGTCGTAGAAGTCACTCCTTTATTCAATTCACACATGGAATTGTAACTTAGGGGATTCACTCCTGAAAATAAATGAGGTTGTCACAAAGCTTTTCAATGTGTACATGGCCAGAAAGAGAGAGTCTCATTTATCCACACCCTCCTGAGCGGCATGCCTGGGAACGTGTCCGATTCTCAGAGCTGAAGCCAGAATTACCACTGAATCATCCAGATACAAAGAGCCAAAACCTTTGTGTGAGTGTGTGTATGACAGAGCGAGAGAGAGAGAGAGAGAGAGAGAGAGAGAGAGAGTCCACCTCCCATTCAGTTCCACATTAAAGGTCTCTGCTCTCCTGCCATTCTTTCATATTCCCTCATAACACATGTACAACATCTCCAACCATTTTGATAATGTATGGACGTTAGGTGTCGTTAGGTGGACGTTCATATTCTTTTATCTGAACAAATTAATAAAACATTGGGAGAGACTTGAAATTATAGCCAGTTCATATAATTTTTTTAATCTTCCCCTAATTCCTTCTCAAACGCTTCAGTGTTCAGCGCTCCCGGTGTTAAGATATGAATATGTGAGTGAATGAGAGAGAAAGACAGCCACAGCAGGGGAGAGATACACTAAGTCGTTTTAGCGAGGACCCATTTGGGCCCTAAGTGTTCCCTCTGCGCTGCCTCAGAAAGAGCCTCTCCATTTTTCAGCCGGAAAATAATAAGCTACAGCGGAAACCTGGGGAGTCGGTGGCTCGCTGGCAGCGTGTTTTTTTTCTTTTTCTTTCTTCCCCAAATGCTGCAGCCTGTGTGTTCAGAATAGCTGTAACTCACCTGTGACAAAGTTAGCATGAAAGAAAATAATAAAGAGCCTCATTTCACTGGTCTGAAAAGTTTCTGATGGTTTTAAATTATTATGAGTCTAAAGACAAGCTCATTGGTGGAGAGTCTCCTGCATAAAAAGAGCAGCTGACCTTAAATAGTTGCCATGGCATTTTTTCACTGAGAGAGCACATTTGTTCATTTACCTAGTTTAAAATATCTTCCCATTTCTTGGGCGCAGACACACACACACACAAGATATTGCTTACTGGGTGAAGCACCCCCTATCTATGTCTATATTTTGCTAACATTCATGTAGAAAGACCTTCCATGAAGCATTGCTCACCATCAATAAATGGAAACACCTACATGAATGCCATAGGAAAGGTGAGAACAGGCACATGCATACCTAGTTTTCCTGGGAAAACTAGGTTGCTGCTGGAAGAGGTGTTAGTGAGGCCAGCAGGGGGTGCTCACCCTGTGGTCTGTGTGGGTCCTATCGCCCCAGTATAGTGACGGGGACACTATACTGTCAACAAGCACCGTCCTTCGGATGAGACGTTAAACTGAGGATATACTATTTTCAATGATCCACATCATTTTAAATCATTTTAACCTTAAAGTATAGTTCACCCAAAAATGAAAATGTTTCACTATATTGTCATCATTTACTCACCCTGAAGTTGATCAAAAGCTGTATGAATTTCTTTCTTCTGCTAAACAAAGAAGATATTTTGAAAAATGTGGGTAACCAAACAGTTGATGGTAGCCTTTG
Organism: Sinocyclocheilus rhinocerous; assembly: GCF_001515625.1. Taxonomy (NCBI): domain Eukaryota; kingdom Metazoa; phylum Chordata; class Actinopteri; order Cypriniformes; family Cyprinidae; genus Sinocyclocheilus; species Sinocyclocheilus rhinocerous. Next base: position 1,276,505 of record NW_015628913.1, read on the forward strand.
ACTTCCATAGTATGGGAACAAAAATACTATGGGAGTCAATGGCTACCGCCAACTGTTTGCTAAGTAAATGATGACACCATTTTCATTTTTGGGTGATCTCTCTCTTTGATATTCTAAAAATGTCTAGACAGCAAAAGAAGAAGAAGAAAAGAAAAAAAAAAACAATGTCTAGATAAATATTTTCTTGGAAATAAATAAATAAACATAATTACAACAAGATTAAAGTACTCCAGAGGCAAAGTATCTTGAATTACATCTATTTATTTATAATTATATCTTGAAATATATATCATTATATACATTATTTGGCAACACTTTATTTTAAGGACCAATTCACGCTATTAATTAGTTGTTTATTAGCATGCATATTACTAGCATACTGGCTGTTTATTAGTACTTTTAAAGCACATATTAAAGCCTTATTCTGGATGACCATATTTTAGATCCCTTAATCCACCCCGTACCTAAACTTAACAACTACCTTACTAACTATTATTAAGAAGCAAATTAGGAGTTTGTTCAGGGAAAACTCAGTTAATAGTGAATATGTGTTCCTTATTCTAAAGTGTTATCCATTATTTTTCTTACTACACTGCCAAAGATTTAATGATTTACTCTTACGTTTAAGAATTCATTATAAATTAAGCTAAATAAAAAAATTTATTATTTAAATAAAATAATAATAAAAAAAATAAATCAAAGAAAGATATTGCCTAAATAAATTATGAAACTCAAAGCAAATCCCTAACCATCAAGTATTGTAAAAGACACTGTAAAAGCATTTGTACACATAACATAGTACAGTGTTAATACCATGGTGCTAAATGAATTCCTTATTTATATACCATAAAATTACAATGGTAATTTCCAAAAGCATGACACGATTATGAAAAAATGGGAACACTTTATTTATCCATTCATTCATTCATTCTAGTATTTTTTTTTTTGTTAGTGTTAGTGAGTAAAATTTAACTGATGCAAGAAAAATAGACATATATTGAACCAATGAAGAGAACGAGAAGAAACTGCACATTAACACAATAGAAAAAAAGCGTCATTTTCTTTGATCATTTAAGAGCGTATAAGAGTCCATAAGCCATGAGCCTACAGAGAAATCAATGCTTGTCACTTTGCAAATGTGTGCATAAGGATTTATGTGTGCTGCCAGAGTATTCATTAAACTTATATTGTGCACCTGCAGCCATTAAAAGCATTCCCTGGTTTTTTGAGGTTTGTCATGGGCTGTGTTTCAGAACACTAGCATGCTAATCCATCTTGGTTTCAGAGAGAATGATGATGGACATAAATAAAACCAGCAGCCTCCTGCCTTGCGAGCTTCTGACTAATGCACGTTTCCCTGAATACCGAATCAAAGGAAACAAACCTGGAAAGTGCTTGGTCGCCACGGTGACAGGCTGTCAAGACAACGGCTCCTTCTGTGACTCTGCCTCTCTCTAATGTGGCACACAGAGCTGCTCTTACAAGAACAGATGCAGCCAAAAGATGTTTAACCTTCTATACCCGGCTTTCGGCACATTAATACCACTTTTCCTCCATATTCTAGTGTGGAATTGACATGAAAACAAAATCAATAAAAAATATATATATATCCTCTCAAAATGTGCAAGTGCACCACACTTACTTGTTGACCATTTTTTTTAACATTGTGATGACGAAAACACCATTATATTCTTTACAATAACACACACTATAAAGTTTGGGGTTGGTAACATTTATGTTTTTGAAAGAAGTCTCTTATGCTCACCATGGCTGCATTTATTTGATCAACACACACACAAAATATTGTGAAATATTATTACAATTTAAATTAACTTTTTTTCTATATATATATATATATATATATATATTATATATATATTTAAAAAAGTTTTTTTATGTAACTTCAACTTCTTAATTCATGTGATTACAAAGCTGAGTCCGCAGCCATTACTCCAGTCTTCAGTGTTTAGTTTCTTTTTATTAATGTGGAAAACTGTGTTTTTTTATTTTTATGGAAACTGTGATTTTTTTTTTTGATGAATAGAAATATTAATATTTTGTAACAATATAAATGTCATTTTATATCGGTCATTTTTGAATGAATAAATTTAAATGTATTGCATCTTTGCTAAATTAATGTATTAATTTATTTAAAAAAGGCAATGTGGAAGTATATATATATATTAACGTACCATGGTATTAACATTGTATTAGGGTAAGTAAAAAAAAAATGTCTGCATGATATATCCCTTTAAGTCAGTTGTTGAATTATTGGAAAAAAAACAAAAAAACGCAAATTAATTCTTATATAAATTAATCAAACCAATAAATTATGTCTTATTGATAATGCATGTGTTATCCAGGTCTACATGTTTATGGGTCAACTGAGAGAATATGTTATAATAATCCATAAAACCTCAAATAAGACCCTCAAGAGCAAATAACCAGTCTTGAGTAGGAGTGAAAAAGAAGGCACAATTATTAATTTCCTCAGACATAAGCTCCTCAAACCAAGACAAGCCCTCTTTCCAAAGAAACTTTTCTCCCATGGTTTATGAGTCAGTGTGTATATATTCCAAACCACTGTGCTAGATGCCATAACACTAAATTGATCTGTTTTTGTCTGTTGTATGAGTTAAACGCCACACAGGAAAACTTTAGCGCCCAACCTCACATTCTATAACTGAAGTGCAAAATCTTCTGCTCAGACACACACACTCACACAGATATATCTCTGATCCCATCTATAATGTCCCTGTCTTTAATCTTGTGTGGAAACAAAGAATCGGTGCCGGCGCCGTCTCTGAGCATTGTGGGATGGCAATATACATGATAGGATTTGATAGAGAGCCAATAACCTTTGGATGTGAAGGCCAGGTCAGAGATGGATTGCCAGCAGAGTTTTTCTCTTCATCCGTATCCTTTCCCACACAAATACAATAAGTGCACTAGCTTTAAAAGCACTTTTTCAGTCTTTCATAAATGGTTTCTGCTCTTTCTCAGGACGATTTTGTCATTAGACATGCCCCTGTTGAGTGGTACAACAAGAGTATACAGTGCTGAAATGTGTGTGGTGGTGATGCTGTGTTCTGATTGGCCAGCTGATGTGTGTTATTACGTTCTGTCAGCTTGAAGGCCAAACAATCACATTGGAGTCTGGGTATAAATCTGTATGACTAAAGTTGGTGTATGAAAACTGTTCTCAATGGAGGTTTGCTTGTGACATTCATTTTGTGCATGAACACACACACACACAGATGATTAGGTCAAACTTACGGCTTATCAGTGATGGGATTCTAGCAACCAACAAAAGAGGCTTATGCTCTCTTAACGTGAAATAGATCTAACGGCCCATAAAAGACTGTGTACTCCGTTTCAGTCGTATTGCGCAGTTTTTTGAGACATCTAAATCTCCTGGCTACTTAGTTTCCTCCTCCTCTGGCAGACAACTTTACAAAAGAACGACTTTTGAATGAAGCAGAGGAAGATTTAGTTAAGTCCCACCGTCATAGACTATCAAGAGAGACTGCTGACCTTTACCTTTCACTCCCTCTCACTGCTCATTACTTGCATTAGACAAGTGCGCCCTTCTGTGTATTGCTCTCCTCCTCTCATCCTTCCTTTCTCACACTGTCATTTCACTCCTTTGTTCAAATGACAAGGGCAGATGAAAAAACAGCACGCGTCTTTTTAATATGACCTCAAGATTAAGCATGAAATTAAAGATGACAGTAATACTGCTGTATGCAGACCATTCCAAAACTCTAACACTGCTCTTTAGTATTCATTAAATAAAAATAAAAAAAATTATATTTTTCAATAGGAGACAAGAGGAAGCAGCTGGGAAGCTGGTAAAGATTAAACAGACAATTTTACAGACATTTTTTAAAAATTAATTAATTAAATTGCATAAGACATTAAGAACTGCATCTTATCCTGAACGACTGGATGGATGGATGGATGGATGGATAGATAGATAATGTAAAAAAAAAAAGTGTCTTTCTTCAATGTATCAACATACCAGTTTTTACACTCTTGCTTTCATTTATTTTCACTGTTTAATGTGTACACTTTCCACTTTATTTTAGCTAGCAACCTTATAAAATCTCTGTTGACAGCCTATAAATTTACACATTTACAAAATGCTAAATCCAGTTGGAGAAGTTTGGACAGTGAGAGAAAGCATACGGCATTACGAGCTCTGACTCAGCCCATATGCTGATAGGTTAAAAGGTATGACTGCACAGAGCGTGTACACCAGCCGTACAGTGAACCACACTGATCCATAACCCTCATTGAGAGAGCGTGTGTAATATCACCAACATTACCTCACTGCCTTTAGCCCACTGAAGGACTTCCTGGCAGGAAAGAGGGGCAGATTTCAGTGGCCTGCCACTCTAGAACATGTTTTCCCTGGGGAAATCGAGCCTGGGTCAGTGGGGTACGGTCAGCCCTCCTGTGGACACTGGTCATACCCTGTAGGGAGGAAGTTCAGGATATTTTAGACATCCAGGGACTACAGGTTGAGCAAGTGTAACCAGGACAGCTGGAAAGTAGCTACTGGGTCCAGAGGGATAATCAGCGAGAAGAATCAGATTGGCATATTTTTGTGAATTTGCTAAAAGAGTTTTCAACAGCTTCATTCTAATTTTAATGTTTTAAGGCAGATATGTCTATTGAAATAAAATACATTATTAAACACACAGTGCTCTGCCAAGATCCAAGTGCCACGCTTCTACAACAATGTCATTCTGATGTGTTTTGTGAAAAGAGCGGTATACTTTCTTCTTATTTGTATTCTCTCTCTCTCTGTCAATCTCTCTACCGGGAGGTTAAAAATGTCATCTTTGTCTCTTGGGAGAAATGATACAGAATTACCCACAGGAAATTTCTCTCTGCGATCATTGTGTTGTAATGTGAGATAATAGGATTTATTTATGCTCGTTTCATACGAAGACTCAACACTTGTCAGGTCATCTGTGAAGCCTTTTATGAAAATGTCAGTTGGGCCATATTTCTGAGAGAAAAACAGCGGAAAACAGGAGGAAAAAAATGCACAAAGGTCAAACGTCAGGAGGGACAACACAGAAAGTGTTTTCCAGCTGTGATTGATGATCAGTGTAGAGCATGAGACACGCAAAAACGCACACAAACACAAGTAAAGTGAACCAGGGTTAAATTGTTACTTAATGTAAAATAACCATTAACTGAAATAAAATGAAATATTAACTTGTTTTATTTCAGCCAGCTAGTTGCCAAGGCAACGTTTCTCAGTTTCATTTAGTTTAACTTGATTCACTAAAATAACCAAAACTTAACTAAAAATGTATCAAACCTACATGGGCATTGAAAAAAAAAATCTAATAAAAATGACAAAACTAAACCTTCAGCTAAAATGAAAATGGGAAATATAAAATAAGAAATTTCTAAATATTAGACAGACAGATCTATTGTAATAAAATGGGTAAAAAAGGAAAGATGAGACAAAGAAAAAAGGAGAGGGACTGAATCAAAATGAAGCACAGTTAACCCATGTAATCCATTTAATCTCTTCATGATTCAACTGACAGTATCTTTGACCTAATTTCAAATGACCATTTAGGTGTGGCACATCATATGTCAGAGATCATCAGATGATACTTCAGGACTACTGATGTCACCCGCTGATTAATCCGCAATCTAATGAATGCTTAAGACGACTACGATAACCTATAAGACGACTACGATAACCTATAACACTTCTGGCTCGCTCACTGGAGGTATTAAGCCTAATTCTGGAAGAGCTGCACAAAATGAAAACTAACCCTATCTACTTTGCAAATGCATGATATAGATCTTATTGTGAACAATTCATCTGTGCATATGTTTTAACAAAACTATGAGCTTATAATAATTTGAGGCACAAAAATTGATTTATATCTACAGGTATGATATGAACTGCTAAATAAATAAATGAACAAAACAAAAACAAGACAGTTGTTCATGTGCCCATGTACTAAAACACAAACTCTTAGAAGGGAAAGTGGGGTAAGATATGCCACTCTCCTTGTAACAAATAAACTTTGAACAGTTGCTTTATGACAATATACTTAGGATTCCTTTAACATATCTAGCAAACTCATAACAGACACACAAATCCATATCCTAGTACCATACACAACATTAAGGCACACAAAACTGATTTTAGATGATGTCAAAGGAAACGTCTGCTCTCTAGGCTTGCCGCGATAGACGGTGCTACGGTGTTAAGCCGCAACACCGGTTACGTCACTTGCCCACCGAGTCACCGACCCCCACCGTCGTTTAGATTTTTTTATAGTAATAAAAATCATTTAGTTCAGTAAAAGAACAGACACTACAATTAAAAACTGAACATGGCTGCTCAATGCAGTTGAACGACAGTTGCATCACAGATCAGATTTAGTTTCTCCAGTGAGGAGAGTGAGTCGAGCTGACTGACAAGAAGAGTGGGGTGAGACAGACAAGACGATCGCGGATGATTTAGTTTCGAAACGAAATGCAAAAGTGCCTG
>NW_015628913.1:1284016-1300969 GCF_001515625.1 Sinocyclocheilus rhinocerous
AAAACGAACAATTGCTTTACTCCGAATTGACGCTATTTGAAAGTGAAAGTAAAATGTGCAGGCCGCTTTTACAAGCTATTTAAAAGCGAAGGAAAGCGAGGAAAAGAGGGAACGCCCCCGCCCCCACGGTGATACCGGTATTACCGGTGTTGTCACACGTCAATTAACCAGTGGGAAAATGTCCTAACCGTCACAACCCTACTGCTCTCTCTATTCAAGTTCACACAGAAAAAAGAAGAAGAAAAAAAAAAGACAATCAGAACATTTTGCAAGCACAGTCTGTCTAAGCTGTTCTCGTTTTCTTGATCCAGGAGTCTCACATTTCACATTTGTACAACAGTAATTTTTGAATGTGCATCACAGTTTGACATCTCTTCTATTATACATGGTTATTAAACCATAACATCGACAACATCTGCCACTATAAATGACAATCGGCCTGCAAGACAACAAATTTTACATTGATTTCCATTCAAAATTCACAGCCTCTTAAATTGACGGGTGATATTCCAAGAGCTCGTATTACTCTCGTTGCTGACAGATGCCTTTTAAAATGACGCTGTGAAAATAACACCTGCATAAACTTCCAGCAAGAGAGACAGCAGTAAAATATATTCCTGTTAGATAGATGGGATTTGATTTGCTTTCAGACAGCAGAATTTGCAACAGTATTAAATCTGAATCCATATTTGTTCAGTTACAGTCTAAAGTGGATGATTAATTGTGAGACAGACAGAGAAAGGGTGGGTGTCATTTCGCATTATGTTTTAAGCTATGTTTGATTGGTTTCACCTTGTGAAGGGTGTGGCACCTTGTGAAAGATGTGCCCTTTAAAAATCCAAACAAAACAGTGAACTACTGAGGCTCCTTTTGAAATAGTATTTAAAAAAAATATTCAGATTTTTGGAGGTGTTATGATCAATATATGCAGGAACTGAAAACATAGTCATGCCAACCAGTTCCACTGTATCAAAGGAGTTCTAGTCGGAAATGGAATTTACCCAAGCTTCAGATTAGAAAGGTAGGGCCCTATGATTTCCACGATGCAGACGGAAATTGCAGAATCCAATAATAAAATTGAATTTACTGTAGGCAGAACGTCACATAACTTGGCAAAATTTGGAAGAATAAATTAAAAGTAGGGATATAAATGTATTTGATTACATTTAAAAAGAATAATTAATTGTTAAAATTGTATGCATTCAATACCACTGGTTTTGATAATACATTTGCATTAAATCATAAAAGAATCTGAAAAAATCGTAGGGTGCTATTACTGTTAAAACATTTATAAATTATTGAATCGTTAAAGTTGTACTAATTTAATTGATGATAATGATAATGATAATAATAATAATAATAATCATAATATTATATCATATTGTTATCATTAAATTATTTATAATTATTGATCATTTATAATTATTAATTTGATTATTTATTTATTAAAATGTTATCGAACATAGCTAATATTTTTGGTAGCTGCATTAACAATCCAGTTATTTCAAAAAAATATGAGGGGGCCATACATTTTGAATGAGCATAACACTTATAACAGGCATCTGTGAGCAAATAAACAGATGGAAAGAGTCTTTTTATTAAACATGTACAGTATATGTGTAATCATAATGTTGATGGTTTGATGATGTGGGCAGCTTGTCTGTCTATCTCACCTCAGATGGAAGCATTGGTCTGAAAGCATTCCCATCCATCAGCACAATCTAAAGCAATTGACTCAGTCCTGCTCATGCTGAGACAGCACTAACTCTCTCACACCCACATTAGACACACACACACACACACACACACACACATGCAGACCCTCGCAAATCAGCTTCTTTTGCCCCATGCTCTTCCTTTCTCTCTCTTTCAGACACACATAATCACTTCTCTTGATAGTTCATCTCACAGGCCCTGAGCTACCGTTTCGTGTAAGACTCGATTGCTCCCCGAGTGGTTTCACAGCGTGCCGGGCTCTGGCGCTATGAGCTCAGACAGGAAATGCTGCTGGTTGCTTATTTTGGCCCTGCTGTGGCAGGCAGGTGCAGACTAATAGGAGCTAATGGACTAGTTATTGTGCCACTTCCTGTCGGAGAATTCCCCTGGGAGAGGCAGGTCCGGGGAACTTATCTGCAGGGGTTTGGGTCTCTGATGAAGGAAGTGAGCTCAATGCCACTGAGGTGCTGCAGATAACACACTTCCAGGCCAAATTTAAACGCATGAAAAAAAGGCATGCAGACACAAAGACTTTACACAATGATAAAACCAGGCAACAATTTTATAGCTAATACACAAGCAGCACCCACATCAAATGTTAATTAACAAATAATATTATTCAGCTTTTGGGTGAAAATATCTGAAACACAATGAAAACAATAAATGTTTTCCATGATATGACACAAACAGCACTCTCCTCATTTGCTATAAATATACCGATATCCTATTTTTAGGAATCTGAAATGCATGACATCACACTAAAGGATTACACAGATCTGGGAAAAACTAAACCAAAAAAAATAAAAAATCATCTGGGTGGGTGGTTTAGCAGAAGTCCCATTTTAAATCATTGTAGCACAAAAAACAATTACGACACCAGCCGTACAGTAGCACATTTAAACAACAGAGGGAGCCCCTTTTTTCCCCGCAATGGCTCTGAATAAAAGTCAATGCATTTGTGGATTTTTCTTTATTTTTCCTTCAAATGGTGCACACAAACATTTAAATTAACATTTTGACTGAGAATCAAACTCAATTCTTCCTCCTTGCTGAGGAGTTAACTGTGCGGATGGACCAGTCGGGCCTTTAAAATGCTCTTCGGGGTTCTATTATGTCGACCTGGAACGAACATTGACTTCATCAAGGACTGGAAGAGGAAAGTGGCAGGAGGCACGTCAGCTAGACAATAGATAAACCAGCTCCATTTCAGCTGAAATAATCCTCTCTTTACACACAGCTTGCCACCACAGCCTTAACCACTTACTGTGCGCCCCTATTTTTGAGCATTTTCTGAAAAACGACATACCCAAACGGTGAACATCACAGTGTCAAAGCTTTTGTTGTCTGGACTAGACACGGTTGGGAAGCCTACTGTGAAATTTAGGGCTGCTTCCTGCAAGCAAAACAAGTAACTTTCACTCAGGCATCTGTTTACATCTACTACAAACATCCCAAGCCAACACTACCATGGTATATGATAGTATCACAAGGCTGGCCGTGTGTTGAAACACTGAGCTGTTTTGGTGGTCAGAAATGTCCCAGGATGTCAACTATGAAACTGTGGTCTCCTATCCAAACATTCGCTCAATAATCCGCCACCTACAAACCTAAAAACGCCTTTCTCTTTACAAAGTCAATTGGATGTGAGTAGAGAAACATTGCAGCTGCCATTGTGTTACACTGGTGACTGCTATAGACTGCTTTCGTGAAAAACACAGTGTTTGGAAAAGCACTGCATGAATGTAACAGTCCATTCATACAACCAGTCAATACAGACTCTGTCTGACAGTAAATAAATCAATTTAAGTGCACTAAGTGGTTTTTCAACTTTTACACTTACAGAAATGAATAGTACTTTTAGAAAATATGTTTAACATGTACAAACAAATTAAATATGACATATCAGCAGCCTAGAAATTGGAAAGTTAGTAGTATTCTGTGTTCAATGCAAATTTGATTCTCCATGCCCAATTTGAAATCACATAACTAGCCTTAACTTGCAATTTCAGAGTTAATATACTGTATACAGACATAGGGCTGCACGATTAATCAAATGCGATTGTCATGCGCATTTTGTTAAAAAAGCTGGTTCTGTAATCAGCAGTAAATCATCATCACGTGCTTTCAGATGGAGCAGCATTTACTTCACAGAGCCGTAGTTCACTGACAAGTTACGCAAAAAAATCGCAGGTGATTTTATTGCGCGATTCTGAAACCGAAGAAATCGTTTGCGATAATGACAGCTGCTTGCATAGCTTCTCAGTGAACTACGGCTCTGTGAAGTAAATGCTGCTCCATCTGAAAGCATGTGAAAATACCACATTTAATAACATTTTTACTCCAAACTCACTTCATAATGTCAGTCGAGTGTTTGAAATAAATCCTTCTGTGAGATGATGTGGCTTCTTACACAGAATAAGGCACGCAACATATTTCATAGTATTTAAGCAGTGATAAAGGCATTGCATTATAAATATACTTTATTTTAATGAAAATTATAATAATAAGAACTCAGATAAACTGTATATTGCCGTAGTCGTGTGTTTATTAGTCACGTTGAATCAATGAAAGCAGTTGAATCTTCCGTTTATTCAGCTGCAGCGATAGGCATTTCCTGGGTTTCTTCTGCGAGGCGTATTTGGAGTTTCAGTGCGAGAGCACCCTCTGGCCTTTGGATGGAGATTTACTGCTGATCACAGAACCGTGCTTCACTGAAAGATACGCATGACAATTGCAGCTTCTGTTGAATCGCGATCTCGATTCCATTTCGATTAATCGTGCAGTCCTATACAGACATATCTCCAACTCCTACATTTTTCAGAGTATGTCAACTTCTTACATGCACTTTGGTCATCCTGCGATAACACCACATAAACGCCATATGTACTCCAAAGCTGGTGGGGGCAGCAGAGGGGCTAATACTGATACACTGATTGTTCTGGAAGATGAATAACTGTCAGAGAAAAAACAACAACATTTAATTACTTGTAGATCAAATGTAGATTAAATTTAAAAATTGGCTTTGTTATTATACAAACTAAAGTTTACATACATAAAAAGTCTGGGGTCAATAATTTTCTTAAAGACATTTATAATGTTAAAAGATTTCCATTTCAAATAAATGCCATTCTTTTGAGCTTTCTGTTAACAAAAAAAAAAGTATCATGGTTTCTGCAAAAAATATTAAGCAACACAACTGTTTTCAAAGATTTCTTGAGGATTTCTTAAGGATCATGGACACTGGAGACTGGGGTAATGGCTGCTGAAAATTCAGATTTGCCACCACAGGAAAACAAAATACATATTAAGATTTATTCAAATACAAAATAGTATTTAAATTTTAATAATATTTCACAACACTTGATGCCACTTGGTTTGATATTTTATTTGTAATGAAAATTAAACAAAATTCAGACGGCATTACATTTGACTTAAGAGGCCAAATATTTTGGGGGGACACAATATATCAAGTCAGCTGTATGTTTCCTTTGATAAGAGGCAGGAATCTGCACATTAAATGTAAATCTTCAGCTGTATTATTTCACAGTCTGTTTAAATGCGGGCCATTCGCTTTCCTGAAAAATCGAACACACAATGAGTAACGGGCATACAATATCTCCTCTCTTCCCACAGCGGCTCAGAGGGCAAAGACAGAGCCGTAGAAAAGCGAGACACTGATTATGTTAGACAGAGGGGTTTGAAAATCAACCTGAGCGCCGGGAGGATTTGTCTTTAACCTCTCCTTCCACTCAGGGAAGGGAAAAAAAAAAAGTAAAACGTAAAAAGAAACTAGGTTGCCATGGTAACAGTGAATCTGAATATGGGATCGTCTTTATTGAAAGTGACATATTAATAAACTGTAACCTCCCAAGGGCCAGTAATCAGGCTTCAATTAAGTTTTCTCTCCCTCTTTCACTCTCTCTGTCAGATCTCACGTTCATTTCGCCGGGGCTTCTGTTCCACGTCTTTGCGTATGTGCGTTTAATAATGCATCAAGGTGACGGTCCTCAGACACTTGACATTAGCTGGGAAATGCACCACTGTTTTATCGACTGACTTGATGAAGTATTTCAGTAGCAGGTCATGAGCCAGGGGATGGTACAGATCTACTGTCATTTCCACCTCGGAGGAAAAACGAGAAAGAGAATACAAAATGATGTAGAGTAGGACGAAGTGAAGCAACAAGTGGAGTGCATGATGGTTACACTAATATATGTTGGACCTGTGGCATAGCGGTTATAGTGCTCATATGGAAAACTCAAGATCGAATCTGGCTTGCATCAAGAATCTGACTTCGCAATTGTTTTATAACATATCTTCCTGTCTTCTCTCTAACGCCCTAATGTATATAGAAAAAAGGCTCACGATTAAACAAAAGGTCAAGTTTAGCTGGTTAGCATGGCTAACGGATTGCTGTCTCCAGGTATTATAGACCTCCTTGCAATAAAATAAAATGAAGAAACACTTTAGCACATATAGTTTCGATTATCTGACAGATGACAAATATCCCATTTTACAAATACATCTTGATGCACAACAGAGAAAAAAAAAAAAAAAAAAACTCTTGACATTAAATGTGATGTTTACAGTTATTTAAGACTTTGAATGGGAAAAGCAGAGAGAGATAAGGAGAGAATATAAAAGGTGAGCTCAAATGGAAAAGAAAGAAAGAAGAAGACAGGGCCCATAAAAGTGGATTGATCGACCAATGTACCGTCCTTTCACCCTCGTTATGATCTGTGCTGCTTTATGGCATATTACCTTGAGCAGAGTTTCAATAGAAGGGCGCATATAGAGATATAGAGCACTGTCACGGCTGCATCCATTACTCAATATAGAGAGATAATCAGACAAACCATAATAAGGAGTCATTAAATGGCAGGAAAGGAAACTAAATCTCAAGAGATGGAGCCAATGGGCTCCGGTGCTTAGTTGCGATCTAGATGCAATGGGCTCCTCGCTGCACACATGTGCAAATCTCTCTCTATTAAACCATGATTACAGCACTGATTTAAACCAGAGATTTATGGCTTTCTTGTAAAATTCCCAGCCTTGGGTACAGCACCTCAACCTCTGCTGCCTGAAGCGACTGCAATATAGCGTGTCCTTGTTGATAGTGGACTCTCTGATAGAGTTCCTTTGAAAAGAGAAGAGAGTTGAACTAGGGGCATTTTCGTAAAAGAGGCAAAGGAAGTAAAAAAATAAAAAGTTTAAAAAACAATAAAAATAAATAAATAAATATTTGAATGAGGAAAATAATTAACATTACAAAAAAAGTAAACAAACAAAAACACAGACAAGGACACCATCTTGACTTGTACTGAAATGCAGTGAAATTTTAGATGATCTGTCATTTATACAGTTTTTAGAAACAATTCAGCTTAGGTTCAATTAAAGGTGTGATCATCATGACATCTTAGGGCTGGACAATAATTCAATATCAATATGTATCGCGATATAATTTTTTTCAATAACGGTGATATGATTTTAAAACACATTTCCGATATTACGGTATACATTACCAGTGTTTCCCATACATTGATTTATTTGTGGCGTTTGACTTCTTTGAATAAACATGAGCACTGCACGTTTCAAAATCAAAAAATGTCGCGGGTAGTGTATGTTAGCGTATAGTTTGAAGTAAAATATATTATTAATTAGGTGAGTCTCAGACAATTACTTGACAGTGATTTCACATTTCTTGTTTGTATGAAGGCTAAATACAAATAAAAGGTGAACATTAATTTATTTGTGCTGTTTTTCTTTTCTAAAATATTATATGGTTTTATATGAGGTGTCATAGACTTGGCAAATTCATTTTTCATAAGTTTGTATGCACAGACATCTATTGTGGGCGTTCTTGGCAGTTTTTACGAGGCTTTTTTTAATGGTGTTCATATCGATATCGGAATTATATCGTATCGGCCGAAATTAAGAAATATATCATGATATAAATTTTGGCCATATCGTCCAGCCCTATGACATCTACAATGTTACAGAGGATTTGTTGGTTAAAAATTAAGGTGACTCAAGTTAGTATTAAAAATAAATAAAAGACAAAGCGGTTCAAAAGCTTGGGGTCAGTAAGATTTTTTTAAAGGAACAAATACTTTTCTTCAGCAAGGATGCATTAAATTGATCAAACGTGACAGTGAAGACGTATGTTACAAAATATTTCAATTTCAAGTAAATGTTCTCAGCATCCTACTTCAACACCTGCAAAAGTTTCCATTACTATTCTATTACAATGGATGCTTGTCCGACGTTATTGTGAACAAACAATGCCTGTCAGAATTAAGCTGATCAGATAAAAACAGGAAGAGGTCATATGAAAGAAAGGTAAACACTGGTAGGTTTCCTCTCTGCTTCAGGCTGGCATGACTATTGTTCATAAAGAGGTGGTACAAATGCAGATAGCACAAAATTCAAACTCCGTTCATTGTGCTGAAGATGGAGAAGCCAGTTTATATTTAGACATGGTTGGATTGTTTGTCAGATTTACCTCTGAATACTGGGCTTAATGCTAATACTGAGCCACTGACTGGTTTTAGTCTTAGATACGGGTCTCAACTTGAAGGAGGCAGTCAGATTCGGCTTTTAAGGATCAATGAAATACAGAGCAAGTCACACATCTGCGTAACAGCGTGGCATTGCCTAATTAGACAAGTAATAACTGCAATGTTTTCGTTGTTTCCTTGGTCACACAACGCTTGTCAAAACTGAGCTAGATTTGTATTTCCTAAAGGAAATACCATTGAAAGAAAGAAAGAAAGAAAGAAAGAAAGAAATGGCAATATCATGTAGCAAATCATAGGAAATGCTCGCTACGTAAAAAAACAAATAAGTTATTCTATCGGAATGCCATCATCCATCGCCGATGGCTGACAGACATCACGTGAGTTTTATTGTAAATATATTACAATAAAATTAAAATAGCCTAATATTAATTCAATTTAATGTTTTAATCATCTGACGTCCAAGATCGCTCCTTAGGCACAGCACAGGTATACACTTTCTGTGTTCTGTTCAGTCTCGCACACAGCGGACGTGCTCGACACATGCACAGTAACACCTATTTGACTCGCTCTGTAATATTCACCTCGCTGCTGTTGTACGCAAAATGTTACGCAGTGATGTTAAGCACACAGTCTCTTTGTGTGTCGCTCTCTGATGTTGGCTCTCTGTCTGTAAATCTGTGAGGAAGTGTTGGAGTCTGTTAGCTGAAGTTTTCTAGGCACAGAGGTCTGGTAATTTAAACCCCACACAGGGCCTGTTTTACGAGCACACACACACTCACCCTGTCTGTCTGTCTCTCTCTTCTCTCTCTCTGCACTCAGTATTTATGACACTGTCTGTCTCCCTCCTCCTCCTGTGCACTGTGTAATTTAGGGTGACGGTGAGGAAAGAAAGATAAGATGAATGGAGCGGCAATGTCTTGAACGGAGACATCTAAATGAACAAGGGTGCAGGTGCGCTTTGTTACGAAGAGGATATTAGAGACAGACAGGGATGACAACACATCAACACTGAGGAAAATTTGAAAAATACACACTTTTAGCTCAGATTAGCACACAGGAAACAGTATTGTGAATCCTTGCAGCACAGAAAAGAAAAATGTTAAAGTGCCCCAGTTTTTTGTTTTTTTACATTAAAAGAACTGAAATTTTACCACTAGATTTACTTTTGTCTTTGTTAATTTTATAAGTTTACATGTACTCTGTGATAGTTAGGAGAAAGGTAAACAGGTTTGAGTAACTGTCTGTAATCTGGAGTTGGGGGGGGTGGGGGGGGTGTTTCACACAAAGATGCTCTAACCTGGGAGTTTTTAAACTTTTTTATTCCCTGTAGCAATTCTAAAATAAAATAAATAAAATAAAATAAATATATTAGGGGGTGGGAGAAAAAAAATGATCCATCGCGATTCTCTCTCCAACAATTCTGGAACGACTTTTTTTTGACGAAATTCTGACGAATTTCAGAATCGATTCTCAGCTTAGTTTTTAACCAGATGCGCGATGAGGTTGAGTTTGCTTTAGAAACACCCATATTCTGCTTGCTTCCAATTCCTCACACACATACACCACTCGAACCTTCCGTAAAATAATCTTTCATAAAGTTCGGAAAGGTTGAAGCGAATTACAAGGACATTTCACAGGCTTCATTGCACAGGATGCGCTGTGAGAGACGCGCGCTTTGTTTGATGTTACACTTGAAGTGTGCGGTCTCGCCCGTCGGTATTTTCCTTACAAATGCTCTACGAAGTCATCATTTATGTGGTTTTGGAATATAGTGGACTTATATATTTAAAATATGAACCTCACTAACAGAAGGCTGCTTTCAATTTCAAATGCTGACGCGCGCTTTGTTTGTGAAGACTGCTCGCGCATGCGGCTGTGCGCGACTCCATAAGTGGTTTAATGCACTTGCGTCTCAAAATGGTTTTATGATGCAAAATGACTGGTATTGGTACCGAATACAGAAATGTTGGTACCGTGACAACACTAATACACACACACACACACACACACAGGCAGCCTAAAATTTGAAATAATTTCCTATGCTCACCAAGGCTGCATTTATTTGATCAACAATACAGTAAGAACTTTAATATTGTGTAATATTATTATTATAACAATTTAAAATAACTGTTTTCTAGTTTTCTATTTGAAAATACTTTAAAATATAATTTATTCCTGTGATAGCACAGCTAAAGGCAGCCATTAAGCCAGTCTTTAGTGTCACATGATCCTTCAGAAATCATTCTAATATACTGATGAGATAAATTTATTTCACTAGTTGATATGATTTTGGCCTTACGACTTAAAACTTTAAGTGGGGAAAAATTGCTGAACTTGGAACTTGCATGGCTACAATGAAATGTAATCAATATCACACACACACACACACACACGTTGGACTGTTCATCTTCTAAGTAATTTACATACAGTTACCTTCAATTATCATCCTGTATATCCTCCCACTGCATTGTATCAGCTTTTCTTTCACAAATGTGTTGCTTGTGTGGTATATCTCACCATGTGGTGTACAGAACAAATCATAAACATACTGTATGTCATTCATAAAGCACTGTAATAAAAAAAAATGGCATATTGCTTTTGAACATACTTCCATTTCTGTGTTACTCAAAAATGTGTCATCATAACATATGAGGACACTGAGGGCTTTACAGAATCAGCTGGAAAGAGACTTAAACGTTACCAGAGCAACATTTTGGTGCTTCATAGATAAATGCCACCTCTCTTGTGAGACTAGAAGTTTGAAATACTAGATTAAAAGCAACATAAATAATGCAATAAATAATAGATAATAGTCAGGGGTCTTCTGAAGTACCAAAAGTGGAAGATGGACTATGAAAGCAACACAAAAAAATCGTTATTTTTACTTTAAAAGTAAACTGAATATCTTACATCACATTGTTCATTTACAGTTATCAAAATCCCAAAACCTTGCTTGCTTCAGATTTAAATTAGATTTTTTATTTTTTTTTATCTCCAAAATTTAGAGAATTTTGAACCAGACAATATATGAAATCTGCATTACTGCCAGCCACACTCAAGACTTATGTCATGTGGAATTGAGTAGTGTGTTGAGGATAAATGCTTTTATGAGCGGGAAACACACAAGCCCTTTCCTCCTAGACAAATGAACAGCAGACAGAGACACGTCTGTGCAAACGGCTCTATATGTATGTGCTTATGTGTGAACAGAACTCTGATACGGCACTCGGGTGAACAGATGTGTGTGAGTGGGAGAGTGAGCCAGCAGACAAACATTACCACAGTCATGTATCTGTCAGAATGGAGACTGGAAAACAACAGAGTTCACAAACACAGACACATGTGCACACTCGCACATGTTCTCTCAGGTTCTGGCAAACTTGAATTATGCCTCCTACACTCTCATTAGTCGCCACATTCATTCCTCATTCTCGGGTTTTAAATGAGCGCTTTGAGGTACTTTAAGTGTTTCTGCATTCTCAGCTCTGGCGTCCATCCAGAACAGTGGGGACACTGTGCAGCGGCCAACATATTTCAGGATTTTTTTCTGGCATATAGTGCAATGTAAAAGCATTATTATACACAACCATTGATTATAACAGCAACAAATGATGGCTTAAAATAGCAACGGAGAACTGATCTGAAGGTTATGAGCACAGTTAATTCTGTATATGACAAAATGATGACTACAGGTCTCTCACTCGCCCTCAACTTCCACCTTTCCACTTGTGTGCTTAGGATCTGGTAGAATGTCAGTTTATAACAGGGAGCATTCCAGCTAGGAATGGGCGGACGCATTGAAACTTTAGAAATTCAGATACAAACATCAATTCTAATTTAATTTTATTTATTTATTTATTATTTTTATTTTTTTGCAACTGAGTTTCCAGTATAGTGTTGTCCCACAGCAAACTGCAGTAGCAGCAGGCTGTTTCTGTTGTATTTCAAATAACTGTCAATCACAACCAATTATATTAAAACATGTCATCCAACATGTAGATGAATTTGATTCTTCATCTGAAACAAATCTGGAGAAATTTAGCATTGCATCAGTTGCTCGCCAATGGATCCTGTGCAGTGAATGGGTGCCATCAGAATGAGAGTCCAAACAGCTGATTAAAACATCACAGTAATCCACAAGTAATCCGCATCACTCCAGTCCATCAATTAATGTCTTGTGGAGTGAAAAGCTGCGTGTTTGTAAGCAACAAATCCATCGTGTTTTAACTTTAAAGGTCCCCTGAAATGCTTAGAAACACGCAGCGTTACTCTATGTGTTGACGTCATTTTAACTGAAACAGGAAGACAGAGCGGGACATATCAAGTAGCCCCGCCCCTTTTTAAAATAGCCAATAGCGTTCATTTATATCACAGCTTGGGCTAGAGCAGGGTATGCCAGCCACAATCTCATCCATTTTGTCACTGTTTTGGAGCACACTGCCTTATAGATAACCTTAAGATTAACATATTGATACTAACACCCAAAAAACTTTAATTTTGATTTCATGGGGACTTTAAACCATTGCTTCTGGCCAAAATACTAGTCCATAATCCGTAATAACACTAAACATAAAAATAAAAAGCATCCCTGTTGTCCTCTCACATCAAAATCATTTAAAACTGTTTTGGACTGTTTTCGCTTGTAAACAGTGCTTGATTTGTGCATATTCCTCTCCTGCTTTAGACAAGATTACTTTTTCACTGAAACGATTGCACAGAGTTCACTGTTACAGCTGCAAACTACTCTAGAATATACAGATATTTTGGAGAAGCTTTTAATGAAGAAATATGATCAGGCCTAACAGGGCCACAATAACAGCCAAACCATGAAGACTTTAGAATTTTTGGAAACAATCACACTTTTTCATTTCATTTGTAGCAGTGAACAAACAACACGCGCACAGACACACACACAAAACACAAGTGTACTCAAACAAGAAGCAGCACAAAGTCTCTTTCCCCTCATTTTTCTCTCTATGGGGTGATAAGGAACATCTATATACTACTCACCCTATACTATGGAAGCCTCCCATTCATCTTTTTAACAGTGCTTTAAAATGTTTGTGTTTGTGTGTGCGAGGAGGGGACTGAACGGAAGCTTTCTAAAGCATGCCCTCATGTCAACTTTGTTTTAGTGAGAAGGAATGACGTAGCTGGGGAAGAGAACGCAGAACAAATTTCGACATCTTCAGACCCTAGCTTCCCCTCTTTTTGCAATGCAGCCCAGCAGTACAGAACATAAATATACCGTCATGTCAGTTCCTCTGAGCTGCTGCTGTGTGCGCGTCTCGCAGCAGGGACGAACTATCCATTCAGCCTTTTGTCAGCTCATAAAAATAGAGTTTTGCTTACGAGCCTCACTGTGTTCCCACCGCCGGCGGGTTTCCGAGGTAATGTGATAACATGATACGTTGTTATGTATGTGGAGGGAGAAATCAAGGAGTGTGTGGAAGAAGGGAGTCAAAATTGTGGCTGTCATGACGAAGGCCCATGACTTGGTGCTGTACAATATTTTTAACACAACCGTGAGGGTGAGGAACGATTCCAGATGTGTTTTTAATGCAGAGAATACTTGCTTTCAAAACTGGTATGCCAGAGCTACATGAACAACCTGTTTGCATTAAACATGGGGTACTAGATCTCATACTGTGCTGTGGTGAAGCCCCAAGGCGTCAAAACTCAAGGAGTCAAAGTTGTGAATTGAGAGTCCCAGTCAAGAGCACTAAGGAGTGAATCTCAAGCACTGAAGCGAGCCTTTGAGTCACTTGATTCAAGTGTAGACACTGAAAAGGGCAATTCTGACAAAAGAGCCAGACAGATACACACAGTCAGAATGGATCGCAGAGTTACAGATCCAAGGCTAATCAGACAAAAGTCTGTACAGACACAATGGGGCAAAGGCCAACTGTCAGTCATTTCAGAGATGGTTGGATATGACAAGAGAAAACGGGAGAGCTTGGGTAAGCATAGAAGTGTGGGAGAAATCAAAACATTCTTAACTAAATATTACTGTACATATAGATTATTTTTGCATTGTGTGAACTTGTAGTGCAGCATCTGTGAGAAATAATTTGAAATACACAAACCAGTTGGGCAGCATTAAGAATTTAACCTGTGATTCCTTTTATGTTCATGAAATGAAAATTGATTAGAATGGGTGATGCCCCACAGAATGTTGAATTGGAATGATAGGAGGAACCTTCTAAATTTCAAGTCAAAGCAATTCAGCCCAGTCACAGAAGAATTGAATAATAAGAGCATTCTGGGAAATTATGTATTCTACAATTAACTATACTACATTTTTTTCCAGGAAAAAACAAACAAACAAACAAAAAAAGAATTATAAATGTTCCCGAAAACCCAAATCAGCATATTAGAATGATTTCTGAAATATCATGTGACACTGAAGACTGGGGGAAAAAAAAAAGCTTTAAAGCTTTGCCATTACAGGAATAAATTACATTTCAAAACATACTAAAATTATATGTTTTGATCAAATAAATGCAGCCTTGGCATAAGAGCATAAGAGACTACTTTAAAAAACAACTAAAAATAAAAATATCTCACACTTCCTAGTTGTAACATTTGCATGCGTATATACACACAGCAGTGTGTCTGTGCGCACATTATTGTGCCTTATTTATTTTGTTTAAATATGTAATAAATTAATTGTAATTACCAATATAATTAAAATATATTCACCTAAAAAATGCTTATAAATAACAATAATGTTGTATATATGACATTTATGGGTAATTCGTAAGAAAAAAAGGTATTACTAAAATACAGTCATGAATTTCTTTGAATCAAAGGGAGAGAGATTTAAAATGGAATAAAATTTGAACTGAACTTACAATTCTGGAACTTTTTGCCAGTATCACTTTGCATGTAAATTCAGGAACTGAACTGAAACTTAAAGCCATTGTCAATTCAATTTGAAAATGGCACAAAACCCTGACAGAAACAAGTTCTAGCATAGAGTTGATATTGCCGCGTCACTGCTTCCTCTCCGCTCGCTCTATCTGGATCATCTTCATCTGTTGTCGCTCCGATACAAACTTCTTACACCTTGCCCTTGATCTTTTGTAATGTTCCTTATACAGACACGCACACAGATAATCTGTTTAATGGGTATTAACCCAAACACACTCATTACAGAGATGGATATGATGGTTTAATAGCCCTGCTGAGCACTGGAGGTGAATGCTACACACAAACTCACAGACAATCCTCATTACTCTGAGGGATTACACAGTCACACACAGAGTGTCAGACAAGTTACAGACCAGCACTGATCCCTGATCGCTGCATGGGCTCAGTGGCCCATAGTATTCATCTTCTATTTTTAATTTGTGCACCACTTAAAACAGGGGCAAGTTGTATAAACTTAGCCTCTAAGAACTAGTCTGACCAACTAGCAGTTAGCCAAGGGGTAATCAGTCTTATTTTTTGGATTCAACTTTTATGTAACCAAATAAAAAAAAATGATAATAAAAAAAAAGATGACTAACTTGTAAGACTAGTCTAAACCTTTTATGCAACCGGCCACAGAGCATTCTTTAATGGCAAGATGTTTCAATGCTGATTGGCAGGCCCAGACGGATTTTTGGGGGATTTTATATGCTGACTTTGGGGGATTCTGTGGAATAGATTTGAACAACGTGAAATGTGTTATATAAAACTGAGAGTATTACTCTCTTACTGGTAGCTGAAAGCACAATCAAATTATTTGTGACAGCCTTCTGGAATACTTTACTCTGATTGGTCAATCGCAGCATTCATATTTTTGTTGTCCCTGGTAACCAATCCTCTCAGGCAGTGTTTCACACAGCCTCTCTTCTCACATAACACATAATTTCAGCTCAAATCAATATTCCATGTCCATTTATTTATTTGGTAAAGCTTTGCAAGCCAGATAATACCAGTCATTATCGCAAAATAAACCCATTCGGGATGATACAAAACTTGATGATTCGTGTCGGGTTCTGATCATCCTGACATGTTTATTTTGTGATAATGACCGGTTGATTCTACATTATCTCTCGCATATATTATCATCATAAAATCATACAATATAATAAACAATCAAAAATCTTCAGGTTTTTCATATCTATGACATTGTTAGGAAATGTTACTTGAATAATGAACAATACTTTTACAGCATTTATTGGTCAATATTAATAATTAGAAATGTTTCTTGAGCACCAAATCAGCATAGTAGAACGAATTCTGAAGGATCATGTGACACTAAAGACTGGAGTAATGGCTGCTGAAAAATCAGCTTTGCCATCAGGAATAAATAGGGTTATCCTATGATAAAAACAGGGACCAGACTTTTTTTTTTTTTTTTTTAAAGCGCTGGACATATTTAAGACCTTAAATCAATATGGTGGCTAGTTATGTCCTACGTTAGCAATTTTTTGTGAAAGACTAAACGCCATTGTGTATAAAAATACCACAGAAAGAAAGTTAGTAGAGTGCCAGTTTTCACCTCTAAAAATCAGCATGATTACAAATGTGATTTTATTCAACAGTTCAATAAACAAGAAGGTACTATTATGAGACTTACGTTTTAGACACTATATTGCCTGTTTTTGCTTTATTTTGCGAAAAAAAAAAAATCTAAACACAGCCACAGCACTGTTTTGCGTTTCTGTGGAACATGACAGCGATTCGTTCCTGAATGAATCACCCGTTTAAATGATTTGGTTCAATCGCA
>NW_015628913.1:1301013-1301193 GCF_001515625.1 Sinocyclocheilus rhinocerous
AGTAATGGCTGCTGAAAAATCAGCTTTGCCATCAGGAATAAATAGGGTTATCCTATGATTACTGTAGTTTTGATCAAATAACTGTAGCTTATATATATATATATATATATATATATTTATTAGGGCTGAAACGATTCCTCGAATACCTCGAGTAACTCGAATACAAAAAATCATCGAGGC
>NW_015628913.1:1306183-1307892 GCF_001515625.1 Sinocyclocheilus rhinocerous
CATATATATGTGTGTGCGTGTGAATTATATATATATATATATATATAATT
The DNA here is from genome assembly GCF_001515625.1 of Sinocyclocheilus rhinocerous. Taxonomy (NCBI): domain Eukaryota; kingdom Metazoa; phylum Chordata; class Actinopteri; order Cypriniformes; family Cyprinidae; genus Sinocyclocheilus; species Sinocyclocheilus rhinocerous. The sequence continues at coordinate 1,306,234 of NW_015628913.1, forward strand.
TACTGATTTTATTATAATATAAACTTAGAATTAATATAATTATATTAACGTGAATTTACATTATTAGTTGCTTAAATAATATAAGCAATCCAGAATATTCAGGTTTTAATTATCATTTAATAAAGAACAATGATACTTGAACGATGAACATTTTAACATTTCAGGTTGTATAAATTAACATTAACCTAGATAACATAGATTAACATTTACAAATTAACATTAACCTAGATACTACAGAACAAATACTGTAAAAACTGTTTTTATTGTTAGTTCATGATACCTAATGGATTAACTGTTAACAATTTGAAACTTAAGTCAAGTCAAGTCAAGTCAAGTTTATTTGTACAAAGCTTTTCACGATACAAATCATTGCAAAGCAACTTTACAGCAAATTAAGTTTCTACAATATTTACTGGTAGCTTATCAGTGGTGACTGTCAATTAATGTACATATGGCAGAAATGTACGGAAAAAGCTATTACAGACGTAATAAAAAAGACGATGAACACTATTAACAGCAATTATTATATCATGCAATCAAACTTATAGCAAAATGTGGTAGTTCAGTATGTTGTTTCAGGGTTGGCATCATCTGAGCTCCTCTGAGGGGTTGGCATCATCTCTTCTCAGGTGTTCTAGATCCAGACTGAAGCTTGTGTAAATCCCCGTGGCAAAAACAGAGAAACAAATAGAGACATAATTAGCGTAGCTGCTGTTCCAACCAAGCAAAATTGATTTGTTTAACCCAGTAGCTTGTTTATTGAAGATGCAGGACAACCACCTAGCAGTGCAGTAAGAAACTGAAGTATTATACATTATGTAAATTTAAAACACAACGTCATTTTTTTAATAATCTAAATATCAATTTGTAATGCATTACGACTGATGCTGATCCACATCCAAATCACTCAGGTTGTGATCAACAACACCGAGACGCTAAAAAGGTTCACAGAAAATCTTAAAACTGATGAAAAGTGAACAGATTTGAGATGCGTGAGTTTGAGACAGAGGCAGCAGGTATGGCCAAACTCAATCATCCGGTGAAGGCAAGCTGTTCACCGCAGATGTTGTTGACAGGTGACAGTTGTTGCACAGCGTCAAGCTAGCTTGAAACAAAAACAATCGCAAATCCCCTGCTAGATGCACCTCGACCATCCAGAACATGGAGCAAGCACGCGGTTCAGACTTTCTGCTACACTGTTAGTTTACATTGGAAAACTTAGCACAATTGAAATCACACTATCAGCGAATGTCACACAATTAACCATACATACTGCGTGTTTTGACTGTAAAGTCAAACATTTCACCTTTCCCGTCCCCGGGCCACATCTACTCACTGTTTTGGGTCTCACAGAGCTTAATCAAAGGCTGTTTATATCAGGTTCTGTCAAAGAGATACTCCACAGACTAGAGAGGAAAAGAGGAGTGGAGGGAGGGAAAGGGAGCAGGAGAGGGAGAGATTATCCAGATAGCAGCTAGCATGAATCATATGGCAAGAGAGTGCATGCTAGCTAGAGCGAATGTGAGCTGAACAAGAAAAAGAGGGAGTGTGTAACCTCTGGAAGAACAGATAAAGAGTGTACCGGGGCAGTGTGTAAAACTTGTGCAGCTGTGGGCTGAGCTTATCCCGTATCCATGAAAGGCAAAAAAAAAAAAAAAA
>NW_015628913.1:1307907-1325432 GCF_001515625.1 Sinocyclocheilus rhinocerous
AAATCAAGAAGATTGACCTAAAACATAAATACAATAATAATTTCTGTTGCTCTTAAATAATTCAAATGCATTGTGTGTGTTTGTTATTAATACTAATACTAATACTAATAATAATAATATTATTACATTAATAATATTATTACTTTCATTAACATACTACTATGTTAATGTTACTATGTTAACATGTTATTAATACTACGACTACTACTACTACAAATAATAATAATTTTATTTTTAAATAATATTATTAATAATATTATTCATATTTAATTAATACTAATTATAATTACTACTACTACTACTACTAATAATAATAATAATAATAATAATAATAATAATAATAATAATATATTAGGGAACTTTTTAGGGAACTAATAATGATACAGTAAAGAAATAAGAAAGCAAAAAAGATATCAAAATAAAACATGTAAATCAAACAAATGTATACATACAAATACAAATACACACACAAATATATAAATGTGTACACTTTTTGATGTATTGATTACATATATCTTATATGACATACATAAAAAAAAAATAATACTAATCAATTAACATTTTGGAATTACGCTCCCAATGCCACCAACAGAGACCATGATTTTTTTTTTTTTTTTTGCTTTCAGCAGTGCTAAACTTTATCCTAAATTTAGATAAGCGCAAACATAAATAATTGAATGATTTATTATTGGACATTTATACACAGGTTTTACGCAGAGAAATGTGTAGGCATGGTTAGCATTGTAGAAAAGAGATTTTGGCAAAAGTGTTCAGAGTGGGCAAGACTCAGTGACGATAATGAATGGTGGGAGATAGAAAAAAATAAATAAATAAAAGAGGGAGGATTATATTTATCCAAGGGACACAAAGAAGGACAAACAGAAAGGAATTTGTGGAAAGAAGCTGGAAGTATTTGTCAGTATAAATGACAAAAGGAAAGCGAGCGGTTTCTCATATCACCACGAGATGCCATGACCTTATAAGTGATGGTTTGAAAAGCAGTCCGGGAACAGGCTGTCAACAGTAATACCTACACATTTACAGAACATCTGATTTTGGCATTCACAAGGAAGAACAAGAAACCAAGTAATTTAAGATAAATCAGCTCGCTCAGTTTGTTTTCAGTAGTCCTTTCTTTTCCCAGGATCCTCTGCTTTGCGGTTTTGAGAGGCAGATGGGATAGTGTTTCCAGGAAATGAAAAGGTGCAGGAGAGGTGCATGATGGGGGATTTCTCAAGCTTACAATCAATACCATGATGACTTTGACATCTGAGAGTGTGTTTAAAGTGTGTAAATCCCTCAGTGAAAACCGGTTGACCTAAAAAATGTCAAAAGGTCTAGATTAACATATAGCAATCTACTAGTGGCCTGTACTTACAAAATCAATCTCATGTTCATTTAATACATGCGTTGTGCAAGTGTACGTGTCTGAACGTGTGTATTTGTGTCAGCGGGTTGCCGTCAGCATGGCTCTCCTCAAGTAAATCAACTCCTGCCATGAATCAACAATATGATTTTGTCTGACATGCAATCACTGTATTGTAATTAAAAATAAATTACACCCTATGATACAGCAATATGCTTCATATAATATGTATTATCCACAGAGGAAAAGAAAAACACAATTGCATACTAATTATGTTGCAATTATGAAATACAACAATGCCTCAGTAACTTTGCCATAACGCTCCCCCACCCCGCCTCAGGTGGAGTCAGATAGTTATTAGTTCAAAACAAACCTTCATTAAAAAGCTAATTTTTCCAATTCATTTCCTGTTTATTGAGCGTAATTAGAGATTGATGTGGGATGGTACAGTTATCTTCCTGAAAGCATTTTAAATGTTTATAAAGGAACTTCTTAACACTAGTACTGTGTACAACATTTAGTGAACTGATTAAAAGAGGAAGAGGAGGCTCTTTGAAACTTACAGTACACTTAACACAAGGGCAGCCCCACTGTTTCCATCTGTTATTAACATTTGGGCTGAGTGAAAATGCACAGTCTTCATTTGAATGATCTTGATATGATTCTTCCAAATCTACGATCTTTACCTCAATGACAGTGTTTCCCCACTGTTGAATCTAGAACCCCAAAACAAAACAGGTCATATTTTACTTGAGTTGGGGGTTCAGATAGAATGTGAGAAGATAAACAGGCTGTGTGATGCAAAATAATGGCAATAAAACATATTTTTCAGGCTCCACACAATAACATATAGAGCAGCCAGTGTAGTTGGATTCATAAACAACTGACTCTTATGAACCAGTTATTTTTAGTCAAACATATACAGTGCAATCTGTGTAGTCTGATTCACAAACAAATGAGTCTTTTAACCTAGTATTTTTTAGTGAATTATCAACATGCGGTTCAATTCACAAACAGTTGACTCTTTTGAACTGGTCCTTGTAATGAATGATTCAATAACTGTCAGTAAATAAATAGCAATTAAATTGTATATAAATAGCAATTCGGTAAATAAATAGCAATTGAATTGTATAGTTTGAGCCGTGTAATACATTTAAAAAATGTATATTTTTGTAATGTACACAATTAAACTGTTCCCTGTATAATTTGCAGCATTAATTTTCAATGGACACAAATATGACAAAATAAATTCAAATTAAATTAAACTGAAAACCAAATCAAATGGTGAGCTTGTGAATTGGAATCAACTTGGGAAATCATGAAAACCCACTTTTTATGAATCTATTTATTTATTTATTTATTTAATCAAAAAAAAAAAGTTCATACCTCTGCAGAAGAATTCCTAAACATTTTCTGTATGCCTGAAATCAACAAGAAGATAAAAATTCTCAAAACCAGGGACCTTTCAACTAATTCATCAACAAAATTCAAACACCAATTGTTCAGTCGGTTATTAAAACTTGTGACCAGATAAAAGAAGATACTACAGCACAAAAAGTGTCTTGGTCAAAATATCAGTGTTGATTCATTGTTTTTGTGGGCTCCAAACCTACAGCCTTCTTGTCTCCAGCCTAAATCTTTATCCACAAACCCTTACCACCCTCTATCATAATATGGCAGAACATTTGTGAGCGATTCATGCCGCTGTGAATGAAAGCTAAAAGAGTTGTCTTGGGAGTTTCTGTTTGTCAGATCTGACAAAACGCTTGTTGCAAGGTTAGGTATCTTGAGCACTTTCTGTTTAGTGCCCCCATTATGTCTCTCTGTCTCTCTCCACCTGTGAGAATAAAGGCAAACGGAGAACAGGCAAAATACAGTAGGAAAGTGAATGTGTGGTGAACAACAAGAGACTCTGAACCCACAACGACCATTTCTTTAAATATTGCCAAGCCGTTGAAGTAATCTGTGCATCTGTGTGAATGAGGTTTGCTGGATGCTAAGTGACTATTAACATGTTTCTGGTTGACCCCTGCATACTTTGGGTTATATTTTCCACCTAAAATGATGAGCATAGGGCTGCTGGAGCCAAAATGGCTGCTAGTTTTGCAGCTAGTGGTTTGACTTGAAACCAGAAGAGACTGATAGGGGAAACATATGGCTGTTGCGTATGTCACATCCTGTTTATTTTGTTTAACATGCAGGGTTGTGTAATAATCAGAAATTATGCATTTTCTGATTATGAAATGAAATGATGAAGAGACACATGCATTTTCTGTAAAGCTGATTTGAAACAATGTGCATAGTAGGGCTGTCAAAATGGCAAAAAAAACTAAATTCGAATTTTGTTCTTAAATATGATCAAAATTCGAATTATACTCAAATTTAAAATGCGTAATTTCAGTTAGGGTGAAGAAAAGCTTTTGGATTCTCTCCTTAGGCCACAAGAGGGCGCATCGAGCAAAATATTACTAATGCACATTTATTCAAATCATAAGATATGACTATCTGTGAAAAAAGTGCATAATGTTTAAAATAACGTTTATAAACCAATTATAAAGCGAGCGTAACGGTGATAGATGTCCCTCTAGAAAATGCGCAAAATATGTATTCTGTGTGAACAACTTGGTTTCAATTTTTGACGTAAACAAGATCTTCTCTGCAATGATGTTCTCTTTTCCCGCAATATTTGTAATTAACAATGCAGCAGCGTCACATCTAGTGGCTTCAACTAGATAGGCTAACAAAAACATTATAATGCAATGACACTTACATCGTCATCGTATCTCGTGCTCCACTGATAAGGCTGCCTCCTTAACGCACACCTAAAATGTGGATTTTTATTTTAAATTCAACGAATATTCAAAATTCATTTTTTTGACAGCCCTAGTGCATTGAGAAAAGCTCTACAAATAAAATTGAACTGAACTAAATTAAATTGAACTTGAATTGAATTGGCCACGCCCACAGGAAGTTGAAATGGAATGAGAATAAGAGAAATTTACTGAATCGCATTTCCAAGCAATCCAATTCTGGGAAATGTAGTCTTCTTTAATCCAGATCCACAATTTATTAAAAATATGATTTAAATTAAAAAAAAAAAAAAAGATTAAATATATAAACTATCTATCCATCTACATATATGCAACATAATTCAAATTATGTATTTCCATTGTATACAACAGCATAAAACAAATTATGCATAAGCCATTATGCCATCATTTAAATAAAATATACTCTTGTGAATCAATTATTTAATTATTTGACTGAACTTATAAAATGAAGTATAACACTGAGTTTAATTATAATATGTAATACAGTTTTGTAGTTTTTCAAGTTTTATAGTTCATCAGTCTGTCTGTCTGTCTAGAATTTCAGTTAATTTTTATTGTACTTCCTTTTATTCAAATTTCTGTAATTCAGAAATTTCACAATTCTGTAATTCTGCATCCTGTTTTTACCTCAATTAAATTATTGTTTTAATAATTTTTTACCTCAATTACCTCATCCTTTTTACCTTAATTCAAATCCAATTCAAATGAGCATTTTAATTGGAATTTGAACAGCATTTTCAGTTTGATAATGCATGGTGCAGAAAATGACAAGCCAAAAGAATTATATTTATGTGCACTTGAGGAAAAAAAAAGCATAGCCATTACACACCATTATATTTTCTTATGGAAATGTACCGTGATTGTAACACTTTCTTAGGGCCCAAATACCTCCAGTGGGACCATAGTGATATAATGCCAAAGTACTATGGTATTAACACCTGATACCATGGTGTCACCATAGTATTTTTTTTGTAAGTCTATATGACTTGTGTGTATGCTAACTCCTTCTTTAAATACAAAGCAGCTGTGAGGGTTTAGGCAACACTTTCTAATTTTATCATGGATGATGTTCCTCTGACTGAGGGTTTGATTCCTGGAGACCTCAAACTGCCCCAAGGAAACTATCCCTGTTATATATCACCCATAACTGAGGGCCTTCACAACTGTTCGCTCATTCATTTATGTTCTCCTCTCACTCGCCGACTCTCTCTATCTGTTCCACCGCCGCAAGCTTCCCTTTATCGACTGTGTAGGCACACTGCTGAGATAAAGCATTAAAAAATATCCCACGCTGCCTTGAGTCGTGCCGTTTCTGGCAATCTGCATGAGTTTGAATGACCAATGACATCAACTGGAAAGCTTCATATATCAAAGCCAACACTCCTAATCCTGACTCCGCGGAAAGTCATCGCTTCCTGTAAATTGAAAAAAAAAAAAAGAAAGACAACTTTGTGCTTATTGTATGAGTATGTGCAGGCATTGTGTGCATGACAGTCGTGTAATGTTTGATCAGAGACACGCATGATGCTTTCAGTCCGCTGATTTGTGTCACTGCACAAAAACCACATAAGAGAAGTGCCAGTACCATCATTTGTTTGGAGTCTCGAGTGCTCAAGTGTCGAAATTATTTATGAGTGCTGAGTTATGCGCAAACGCTGGAAAATTGGACAACACTTGGGGATTCATCTCTTAAAAATCGCAGACAACTAGCTGGATTTAATTAGCGCCATTACGACCCAACAGTCCCTGTCTCCAGTCCTCTGCGGATCAGTTTCAAATGCTGCATAGTTCATCCATATTAAAGTGACAGAGACATTAAGGGTGAGAATAGAGATAGCACAGGGAGAGATGACGAGAAAGCCACAGTTTGATGTTGACAGAAAACTTTGTGATTCTTCAGTCAGTAGAGAATTTCTATAACTGAAAATATCTGGAATTTCCCTTCCTTATTCCCTAACCTTTCACGAACATGATTAAGATGTTGACTGGGTCTCAATTCGGATGCTTCTGCTACACACTAATCAGTCTACTGTAGTATGCAGTAAGATACAGTCTATACCAGTGAAAAATTAAACTGTCATAAAATCACATCTAGATGCCACTGACCCCCCTTGATGTATACTATAAGCCTTCAAGCGTTAACACCTCGTTGAATTCATTTACTTAAAATGCATTTTATGGTAATAAAGTGAGTAAACAATACAGAATGCAACTAAAATATATAAATATATTTAGACTATATAAAACAATATATAAATTATAAAATAATACAATTATAATATAATTTATATTATAATGTATTATAATAATAAATATGTTAATATTTGGCCAACGATTTACACTTCATAGTATAGCTAATATCAGTACAATATTTGGCTCAGTGTTTGTACCATGTGTTAGTTTGGTTAATTTATGCAAATACAAAATTAAAATGTCCAAATTTCCCTATTCATAATAAATATATATATATATGTATATATATATATAGTATCCATAATTATTCACAATTAAAATATGCATGTATAAATAAACACCTATAATAACAGACAATATAATATTAAAATGTTTAATTATTATTATTATTATTATTATTGACAAACAATGTTATACATATAGTCCATAGCAAGTCAAGTCACCTTTATTTATATAGCGCTTTTAACAATAGCTAAAATAATGTTTAAATTCATAGTACACCTTTATCTTTATGTTTCAAATAATTGTTTACAATATAGAATATATAAAAGATCTAGAAGCTCTAACAGTCCTCCACTTGGGCACTCTATATCGTCTGCCCGAGGGGAGGAGTTCAAATTCTGGAGTGCAAAATGTGAGCTGTATCATCTAAAATAGTCAAAGACGTCCTAAGGACATTATTCTCACACAAAGCAGATACCCCCAACTGTACGAGCCTGTAATCTTTGACCCTAGATTGGATATCAACAGAGTTATAAAATTCTATCATCGTGTCTTTAGTCTTGGAAACATTAATTTGTAAATAAGAACTCGCACACCAATCCAAAAAATTGTTCAGAATGGGCCCATGCTCTGTATCACCCTGTTTTAACAGGCTTAGCACCACTGTATCATCGGAATATTTTATAATGTGTCTGCCTGGATATTGACAGATTGTGTCAAAGCAACTTTACAGCATTAAATAGGAAAAAAGTGTGTCAATAATGCAAAATGACAATAGTAAACACTCAATTTTCAGTTAAAGGCAGTTCATCATTGAATTCAGTGATGTCATCATCCAGCTCAGTTCAGTTTAAATAGAATCTGTGCAATCAAGTCGACGATATCGCTGGAAATTAAGTGTCCCCAACTAAGCAAGCCATAGGCGACAGCAGCAAGGAACCAAAACTCCATCGGTGACAGAATGGAGAAAAAACCTTGAGAGAAACTAGGCTCAGTCAGGGGGCCAGTTCTCCTCTGGCCAGCTCAAGGAAAATATATGCAACTTCAAAAATCTACCAGGCACTCTGAGCATAATGATTTCAATATAGTATAACCTGGAATTAAGAAATTGAAATGCTTCAGACTATTTAGGATTGATAGTTTGTGGACATGAATACAGCCATAATGTGGGACTATAGTATTTATGAAACTGCGTGAAATCTGCTCATCTCTGTGTGTGGCACATATTTACTCTCTGCAGTAATCAGCAGTTAATTACTCCTATTATGTAAAAGTGTCAACCAGTGCCGCTGTCTCTGTTTGTATGGGGGGGTCACATATTTCTGTCACAGACTCATTTCTTCTCTCTGGTTGAGACTGTGAGTAAGACAGTCCTGTCTGCGTGGTCAATCATCTGACTAACTAACAGGTTAGGAATGTTGTGGTTTGTTCCAGAACTTTTCTCATGTTATCATTCGCTATCTAACTATCTATCCACATACATATGTGTGTGCGTGTAATATTTAAATATGCATTTTCTCAAAAAAAAAAAAAACGGTTATTTTCAAACGTCTTATTAAATATGCATAAATGAATGTGTATGTACAGTGTGTGTGTGTTTATTTGACTACAGAACTATAAGACCAAAAAAAAGAGACACTTGGATGTGGGCATGAAGATGATGAAAACACGCTGTCTATTCTGTGGCGTTTCTCTTTCACTCTCATCTGATCTCCTCCACTGGTTCTCAATCAAAGCTGACACCAAAGAGTGCTCCAAAATAAATCACCTCATCTCACCCACACTCCAGTAATCCTTCCACTAGTGTAGAACAGCGTGTGTAAGTGTGTGAGAGTGCTAATATCTAAAAGAGGGGTTAACCATGAAACCATGAGGTATGATCATTCGTACTTCTGGACTGCCAAGCCTAATTAAAGTGAAGTCAGTTGGGTTAACTGTCATTCCATTACAAACCCAAAATAACTTAAACCAGTGCTTCCCAATTGGGTTTGTCCAATTTTATATTGCATGACCCAAAACAGTACCAAATGTAGTAAATCAATGCTTACACAATAATAATAATAATAATAATTATTATTATTATTATTATTATTAGGTACTGTGTTATTAATTGTTGCTATTATTACTACATTTAATATTTAAATAAATAAATAAATAAATATCAATGATTGAATATGCTCAATTATTAACATTTGCTGAAAACCAAGCAAGAGTGCATTAAAGCTGTTCTTTAGTCGAGCGCTGCCTAGACAACTTGCAACTTTGCTGAACTGAACTTTGCTAGAGTAATATGCACACTTTTTACTCTGAAAGTGAGTGTATAAATACACTGGTATGTGGGCGAGTGTTTCTTCACACACAGATGACAGATGACAATGAATGGCACTAACATCCTCTTCTGACAGTCATCTGGTACCCTCTAGAAATAACCTCACTGGGTTTAACTAGCTCAGATCACAGTGTGCTTTAGTGCAGTTCATGGGTTTTGACTGTGTATGAGTTTGTATGTTCCTCGTGATAAGCTAAGTAGAAGCTTTGGGGACGTCACATGGACCTTTGAATGCTTACATGCAGCACAAGCATATACAAACTCGATCACACTCAGAACAGGAAAAGCAAATGACAGCAAACCTCAATATTCACTTTGAAGACCCTGTTTCACAAAACCAACATCCATGAAAGAACAGCAATTTCTAAAACTTTAAATCACAGACACCAATGCTAAATGCAAAAAAAAAAAAATGATGGTGTTACAGTTAGGGCTGGGCGATAAATTGATTTTATCGATTAACTCGAATGTGTAGTTTACGTCCACTTGTTTGAATGAAAATCGGTTTTCTCTTTAACATCCGCCGACGCTCCCCTCTGGGCTCCCGTGGTTTCGAATGGGCTCAGCCCTCCCACCGCGCGTTTGCCATAGAGATACACAAACAACATGGCAGCGAGCAGGGAAGAACTCGTTCCCAAGAAAGGCACAGTGATTTTGGATTGCATTGCATATCAGGGATGACAGATTGATAAAAAGACTAGACTATTTATGACTAGATGTAACTTTTGATACTTTGCGGTAAAAGTGGCTCTCTGATTGACTTTGCCCTATCAGTGCGGCTCCCATGAAAAAAATAGTGAAGACCACTGACCTACAGTCTTACAAATATTTACAAACTGTATCCGGTATGATAAGAATATTATGTTACATTTTATGTTATGTTACGTTATGTTGCATTTTCACTGTTTACAATGGCAGGGCCTGCCATCTTGTCTTTTTGGCTTGTTGTTTCTATCTGCACTTTAACCCCAAGGGGGAAATCCAGATCAAATCCCAGAAGGGAAGATAAAAAGACATGCTATTTATGACTAGATGTAACTTTTGATACTTCGCGGTAAAAGTGGCTCTCTGATTGACTTTGCCCTATCAGTGCGGCTCCCATGAAAAAAATAGTGAAGACCACTGACCTACAGTCTTACAAACATTTACAAACTGTATCCGGTATGATAAGAATATTATGTTACATTTTATGTTATGTTACGTTATGTTTACAATGGCAGGGCCTGCCATCTTGTCTTTTTGGCTTGTTGTTTCTATCTGCACTTTAACCCCAAGGGGGAAATCCAGATCAAATCCCAAAAGGGAAAATTAAGTTAAAACTCGTTTTGAACAATTTCTGTCATCTGCAGATAGATTTTTGAAAAATCGAAATCGAAAAAAATTTATTTAAATCGTAAATCGGATTTTTTGTGAAAAAAATCGGGGATTTTTTTTTAGGCCATATCGCCCAGTCCTAGTTACAGTGTATGATCATAAAACCTGGACAGTTGGAGCACCGAGATGAACATCTGCCCTGGCTATAGCAATCATCTGACTTGAATATTATTAAACCACTTTAGACAATTTTGGAGAGAAGAGTGATAAGCAGATTCCCTCCTCCAGCATCTCTAAAGCAACTGGCAGATGATTTGATAGACAACATTCAACTGGAAACTAAGTTGTATAAATCTATTCTAAGAAGGTTGGGAGCTGTGTTAAAGGTAAATGGTGGTAAAACACCTTAATAAAGAAATATTTTCCAGGTGATTACATTATTTTATATTTTTAACAATTATTATTAATACATACACATTTTCATAAATATTACCAAATAAATCCAATTTTGTCTGGTGAAACTAGTGGTGCACTTCATCTTTTTTTTTTACAACTTCTATGACTGAAAATATAAAGCAGCCAATAAAATCAAAATAAACATTATGTCTTGCGCTTCATCCATTAGCTCAGATCTAATCTAGATCGAAGAGGAGCCTCAAACCATCCTCATGTCGCTAAATGTTTTTATTATTTCAATGAGATGGTGTACTTAGCGCATCTGTTGTAAATCACTCATTATACCACAACGGCAGCATCCTCTCTGCATCTCCCTTTGGCATTTATTATTCCAAACTAGGGCTGCACGATAAATCGCATGCGATATTTAACGCGCATCTTGTCAGTAAAGTCGGTTCTTTAATCAGCGGTAAATTCTGTGACTAACACGTGAGGAGCGCATGCATCTCTGTAGACATGAGTAAATATCTACTGAATCAATAAATGCTCTAGTAGGTCACCAAGATTTTAAAGCAGCCCTCCACTTACCACTTCTAAGGTAGGTGCTTACAGAAGATTGGAGGCATGTGCTGCAGATAGCTATCCTGACAAAACAGATAATTGCTTACATCCTTCTTTAACTCAACCAACCAAGTTGTGCACCGATACCTGTCATCTCTGATCTTTTCATTTTTGCCTGTCTGAATACACACCACAGGCCCAGGAAAGCTATTATACTATCAAAAGAAAAATAATTTTAGTTATCTTAGGGAAACATCATACTCAGATTGAAATCTAATAAGACATGGATTGAGGTAAACTGGATACACAGACAGATTCATGAAGAGGTATATCCTCTCTATATAACCTGTACAACATTTAATTAAAGGGATAGTTCACCCAAAAATGACAAATTTTTAATCATTTTCTCACCATCATATTATTATAACACAAAAGATATTTGAAGAAATTTCCAAAATATAAAAAAAAAACACTAGACCCCATTGACTTTCACTGTATCATGTGAACACAACGAAACATTTTCAAAACATATTTTGCAAGTCAGTTATATTTTTTAGGAATGACATAAAGGTGAGTAAATGATTTATTTTTTGGTGTGAACCAACTCTTTAAATGTGTTTCCAGTCATTTTTGTAATTAGTTTTTTATGGCTTCAATTTTTGTATGAGGAAAAATTACTGCGTGTACAGTACCTTAACATAAAACATCTTTCCAACATCTACCAAAAGGCCTTGTAAAAGTCAGTAACCAAGCTGATAAAGAAGCTATTTAGACGTAAATAATAAATAAATAAATGGATAAGCTTTTATTCCTGTTATTTTTAGTGTAAGATTATATAAAGATATCCAATCAGATCTTAAGAATGTTTAAAGAAAAACTCAATAAAAATCTCCTGCTCGGTAAGCTGTTGCATAATAGTAATGGGCTAATCTTTATCCACTGATCGTTACGAAGAGACCTGAATCCAACCCATTTAACTGCAGGTTTAAACCGATTTAAGTGTTTACAAAAAGAAAGCCACTTAATCTCTGTCAGTGAGCGAAGAATCAAGTGTCAATTATTATCGAATCAAACAAATTTATCGCAGGCCTTCGTGGTTCTACATAATTTAGGGCAACAGGTGCGAGATGGAGTGAATTCAATGGAAACGGTTCTGTGTCTCTGTATTGCTCTTTGAATATGCCTGTCAAAACACCTACATTAATTGTACGCGTTGTCAATCAGTAATTCCTGAAACGAGAAAAAAATCTGCTTTGATCTGCTCTAAACTGATAAGCACCCCAAAAGCTCTCTTTGAACTTCCCTAATTAAATTAAGCACATCCAGCCATCATCGTCATCATCATCTACAGACAGAAAGAAATTAATTAATTCATTAAGCCTGGCTGACGCACACACATACACACCTGTCTATCATCTGGTGTGGCAGCAGGATCTGTCTTGACTCGCCAACGGGTGGTCAGGTGACCTTTTCACACACAGGTGAAGAGGATTCATTCTGGATGGGGTGAGGGGTATGTCTTCCAGGAAACACCAGGATTTCTGGATAGATAGAGTTTCTAAGAGAAAGGTAAGAGTGGGGTAACTAGCATCTCAGACCTCTCTTGAACTTCTTTATCTTTATTGGCTGTCTATGATGAATAATAAATAGACTCATGTTTAATTCAGAGTAACTAGGCCACTCCATAAAGATGCCCACATTCTTTACTCATTCTTCAGGTGACAGATTTATCACTGATGCACATTGTCAAACAAATCCCTAAAAGATATATTTTAGTGAGGAGATTGAATAACTATAAGCTATAACCCCAACAATGAATCACATGAATCTGTTTAATTTAAGACTACAGTACTCAACCCACCATTCACAAACACCCCTATAAAAAAAAGAATGAAAAGAGCCGCAGTGGACATCTACAGCATTCAGCCAATAGATGCAAAATAAATCAGAAAAGCCAAGTAAAAGAAGACTGTTCCATTATTTATGCACCTTCTCTCCTCATTCAGTTTCATCATATATACACTCTAAAAAATGCTGGGTTGTTTTTTCAACCCAAATGCTGGTTTGAGACCGCTGGGTAAGAACGTTGGGTTGTTTTAACCCAATTTTGGGTTGAAATTTGGTCTTGATCAATAACCCAGCGGTGCTGGGTTGGGAACGTGGACGTGAAAGAGAGCACGCATGTCACGTTAATCTCGGACGCATCTCGACGACACCAGTGCGAGAAGCCGCCATTTTCTCAGCGTCTTCAGATGGAAGCGAGTGTAGCTTCCTAAAGGAAACAGCATTATGTAATAAAGACTAGCCTAATTATTTTGAGGCTGATGAAGTGATAATTGTTAAAAGTAATGTTTTGCATGTTATATTTCAGACATGTTGAACTTTGTGTCTTCATCGTGCCCGCGGGCCGGGAGTTAACGACACAGAACCCTGCTTGTGTGAGGAGGCGATTTTCTCAGCTTCTTCAAAGAGAGGGAAAGACGGTTAAGGCAAGTAAAGTTAATAATTCCATCATGTTATCAATTTTTTTTTTTTTACTAAGAATAAAATAATGTTTGTTTTTGTAGATGTTGAAAGCCAGAGGCATAGGAGAGCATCATTCTTTTGCAACCCAGCTGTTTTTAGAGTGTAAGAACACCACATTGGGCACTGCTGCTATTTTCATGAACAGAGCTAAAGTAGATCTTAAGTGGATACAGAATTAGACCTAGTTGTGTTTCTCACACCAAACTATCACATGGCTTCAAATTACTTGGACTATAGTTGGATGAAGTCATATGGACCACTTTTATGATACTCTTAAGGCAGTTTACTGCAATTTAGAGCTTTGACAGCCGCAGGTTTCATTCACATTCAATATATTAAAAAGAATGGCCATTTTGAATAGTCCACAGAAGAAACTAATCATTGACCAATATATCAGCAGATATTTGCCATTTTTTTTAATTATCGGCATCGGTCAATATGTTTTTCCACATGGTGGATAAATGTCGGACTTTTATTTTGACAGCACAGATGCACAGAAGCTCCTATTCTTTTAATTAGTCTTTTAAATTAATTATTAGACAGAACGGTTGAACAAAGCAAGTAAACGTTATATAAAAAAGCTTTATAGTGTTTGCTTTTATATTACTAATAGTAAACATTAATATTATAAATGCAAACACTATAATGCTTTCTCATATAGTATTGGCATTGAGCAAATATGCATTTATTTAAGTCATTGAATATCAAGTAAATATTAAATTCCACAAACCTTGCAAATTTTAACGAATTCAGCTGTAAGATCCTATGAAGTGTGCATTTTTAGCCTGTCACAGTTAATTGGATGAAAACCCGTAGTTTAAATCTTTAAATGTCAAACTATGCTGTGCTAGATCTAGGTTGCTGATATGTCTCCTTTATATTATATTCATTGAATATGTAAAATTAGCATTACATTTGCAATTAAGCAAAATAGGAATCCAAGTGCACAGACTTGCCAGTTTAGTGAGTGCACTGCTGGTTACAGTGTTTACCTTTTTTTCATGTTTTATAAAGTACAGTTCTCCTGCAAAGATATCAATTTAAATACTTGAAGTATTTGATTAAGCTAATGGCCAACTCATGCCATTAGCTCTTTAACCCAATATTTTACTTTACGGTACATTACACAGATTTTGTTATTTTAATACTTTCCTCCGAACAAAAGGCCCGAGTCTGTCCAACTTTCATTTTAGTGGCTAAAGTGAGGGCTGGGATTTAAACAGCATGAGTTCACGGTGAGGCTGACCTGTCGTAAATCTGTCAACACGGCACCACACAGTAGAACGGTCTGCACTGATTTACACCCTGTTGGAAATGATGGACAGGCATTCGGTTAGACGGCCCAGTCTGGATACTTTTAGAGAGGCGAGATGGAGAGAGCAAGACTGGTCCTCACAGTCCACCAAAGTGGAAACGTGTGGGAGAAGGTGCATGGGGTGAGGCGAAGAAAATAATAAACATTCCCCGCCATCAACAGGATGCTGGATTGGAATCAATGCTTGCTGGCTTTTATGGAAGACAAAGACACGTTCAGTACGGTTGTGGGCTTTTCTTTGATAGCAGAGGTTTGGACCCGACTTTGGGAACAGCGACGAGAGAGGATGTCTGAAATGAGAAACTTCAGGGTGTGGACAAGATCAGAGGATATGACTAGGCAGGGTATGACTAGTTTCTGGGTGTTGTGAGCACACTGAAGCACAGTACAACATCTGTGGATCTAGGCGGTGGAAGGCAAGTGATACACATAGAAACTAAAAAACAAGAAAGAAATACTTTTCTGGGTTCGTATGGGGTGGAATTACTGAACCTGAGACAAGGTCGATATCATGTTTGCAAATAAATAAATCAAATTGATCTGAAACGGTGAAAATTGGTGGAAATGACAGACTAATTTAGGCCTCCAAAGTTGGGCGCTACATAATATTATCTACTATTGTAGTCTTTTTTTTGTTGTTGTTTTGTGTGTTAATGTGTTTTGCAAATAATCTAAATGTGTTCTGCAAAAGAAAAAAGTTAACAGTAAAAAAAGTCAAATAAATAAATACTCAACTGTAATATTATGGAATTTGGCTTGCAAAAAATAAATAAATAAAAAAAAAAATAGCAATGTGTCTTGTAAAAATAAATAAACGAACTAACTAACTTTTTTTAAAACTGCTGTCAAAGCAGAAACATTCCATTGCCAGAATAATGGCAAGGAAAGTAATATGAAATAATTTAAAAAGTATGATGACTCTTTAAAAAAAATAGATTTAAACTTAAACTCCTGATGACATTTTCCTCATGATTCCAAAACAAACAAACAAACAAACACTAAAGTTGACACCATCTTCGGGCAATCCGTTAAGAGCTGATATGTAAATAAGATGGTAAAATGAAAGGAGAAAATATATTATCATTCCAAAACCTATTTACTGATAGATAACAATTGTTCTCTTAACAGAACAAGATATAGAAGGATCCCCAGAACAAACAAGAACAAGGCTGTGTTAAAGGAGAGAGACTAGCTAATAAGGTCATTCTCACAGCCCCTCTGGTGACATTACGGTGTATTCGGCAGCCTGAGATTTTCAGGGTGGATATGGATTAGAGTATGAATATGAAAGAGTAATTATGCATCAGATTGGCTTCAGGCCTGCCTGAGAGATGAGCAGGGTGACAGTACCACTCAGCACTAATGGAAATGATGCTGTTTTACACAGTGTAATTTCAGGACTCCATACTGAGGCCTTTTAGTGTATGATTTAGGTTCTGCTTTAAATGTAAGGGTATCAATGTTTCATCTGAGCTGAAGGTCACTGTTCCAGATCCTGGTCATTTAATTTGCCTTACACAATCAGGATTTTTCAGGCATTGGTAGCAGTGAGTACACAGAAATTGATTCATCTCATTGAATCAATGATTCACTGAATGCATCTTGGGACCAAATTTTGCCACATCTGTTAAAGGGGTCATATGATGCGATTTCAATTTGTCCTTTCTCTTTGAAGTGTTACAAGCTCTTGGTGCATAAAGAAGATCTGTAAAGTTGCAATATATATATATATATTAGGGATGCACCGATACCACTTTTTCCAGTAATCGCCTGATACCAATACTTTTATTTTTGGTACTTGCAGATACAGAGTACCGATACCAATATTTTCATTGCATTTGTACATTTTTTAAATATTGGGTACAGAAACCAAAATAGTATGTATAATATTAGTTGGTTAACTTAATTTATCAAATAGATACAGTCGAACCAAAATGTATGTTAACTTAATTTATCAAATAGATACAGTCGAACCAAAATGTATTCAGACACCTTCAACATTTCTCACATTATCACTGTTTATTAGCTATAGTTTAGAAAATGGTAATAAAATATAACAAGAACTCAGAGTTAATCTGTGTCAGAACAAATTCAGCTTGATAATGTTAGAAAACTTTGATAGAAAGGTATGTTATGGATTACAATCAACCAAAAATCAGACAGCTGTTAGTATGACAGTATTTACTATTCAACTATCAATACTTAGTCGGGCAACCCTTAGCCTTAAATGGCAGCCTGTAGTCTCCTGGGCATGCTGTCACCCAGCTTCATGCAAACCTGAACTTCTGAATAATTTTTGGTCCCAAATTTGTATCAGTTTTACTTGTAGTCCACTGTATGAAAAAATGTTGGGTGTAATTTGTCACAGTTTACTTTATTTTGCTATCCTCACTTACATAAATGAACTATAGTGTCCTGCACCCACTAGAAAAAAAAGATCAAAAATTATATCTGGTCTCTGAATAATTTTTG
>NW_015628913.1:1325782-1328934 GCF_001515625.1 Sinocyclocheilus rhinocerous
ACCCACTAGTAAAAAAATATAAAAAATTATATCTGGTCTCTGAATAATTTTTTGGTTTGACTGTATATCCTTTGGTTATTTTCCCACATAATTATGCCCATTAAAATGTATTTTACAAGATTTTGTTACTTTCAATGTTAATTTTTTTGCTCTATGGTACATCATCTTTAATTTAATAGCATTAGAGCTGCTACATTGCAGCGGCTTAGTATTGTAATCACGTGCTTTGCTGTAATAATGCAGGGAACCACTCGTTATACATCTCCTAACTTAAAAATAAATTATGTTTATAGTGAATGCCCCTATAAATGGTCTTATTTTTACGATTTAGTTTTAATCCAAATGATGCGTGTGCTAAGTGTGTGAACATCAAAGATCACACAACAGAATTGCTCTCTCTCTCTCTCATTAGCTATACAGTCAATACTGAATGTTTATATTATATTCATTGCATACATATACTTCGTAGACATTCTTAATCTCTAATAACTCCATTCTGCTATATGTTGTTCTGCTCTTATCACATGCTGTGTGGTATTGGAGTTTGGTATCGGGGCATTTTAACGAGTACGAGTACAGGAGGCTCAGTATCGGTGCATCCCTAATATATATGTTTACTCACCCCCGAGGCATCCTAGGTGTATATGACTTTCTTCTTTCAGACGAATCCAGTCAGAGTTATATAAAAAATTGTCCTGGCTATTCCAAGCTCTATCATTGCAGTCAGCGTGTGTTGCAGTGCATCAGCCCAAAAGAAGTGAAGTAAAACGCGCCCATCCATAATAAAAAGTGTCTCACACGGCTCTGGGGGGTAAACAAAGTCCTTCTGTAGCGAATCGATGCATTTTTGTAAGAAAACTAACCATATTTAAAACATAATAATCTAGCTTGCGCTCACTGTTGTTTTTTTATTAGCTAAAAAAAGTTAGCTAAAAAAAAAAACCCCTGCTTTTCTGACTGATATGACACAAAGAGTGTTAACCATTTGTACATTCTCTAACACGCATATTTTAGATTCACAATTCATTTAAAAGCCTCTGGTGTGTAAAAAATAGTAAATATCATCATGTCCTCCTGTTTTTTCTTTTACCCTAATAAAAGTTATAGGAGCATTAAATAGTTAATAAAGAAACTTCATTCTAATGCTCATTATATTAGCGTTAGCTACGCTTATGCTAACGATTAACTACTCTAATAACAGCGTTCATTTCAATCCAACATTCAATCCAACATTCAAATTAAAATATTGAATAATATTCATAACAGAAGCGGTGTTTCCCACAGACTTGCACTCTATTTGCAAATTCATTCTCTGCCAGCAGGAGGCGCTTGTATTGCGGGAGCGATAGAGGTTTCCCCAGTAACGGTGCTCATAAACGCTGCTCAGGCATTACAGGCAAGATGAAATGAAAATGACATCCATAATTTTCTGAAGACAGTCATATATAGTGTAGATACTTCTCAGATGAACAGTAAGGATGTATTATTCCATATTTATTAATTAATTAAATTAAAATTGATACTTATTATTACAGATTTACAGATTATTTACAGATTACAGATATTTACAGATTACAGAAAATACATTATTTTCACCAAATAAAGTAAGATTTATCTTTACATTAAGGTTCCATTAGTTACTGTTATTTAATGTAGGCTATTAACTAAAAGGTGGTAAAACTATTGTAGTGTAGATACTAAACAGTACAGTAAAAGAGGTCAGAAAAAAGGGGAA
The DNA here is from genome assembly GCF_001515625.1 of Sinocyclocheilus rhinocerous. NCBI lineage: Eukaryota > Metazoa > Chordata > Actinopteri > Cypriniformes > Cyprinidae > Sinocyclocheilus > Sinocyclocheilus rhinocerous. The sequence goes on from NW_015628913.1 coordinate 1,327,518, forward strand.
AACTCTCTCTTTATGTATTGTCATCCATCTATGTGTTCATGTAAATGCTTGCTCACTTCACCTTGGTCTAGGGGGAGCTCTTGAATCATACATGAAGAGATGTGTTGGCTGTAGGAGGGGGTGAATGTGTGTCATGCTCATACACACAAAACACACAGTATTGTTTTGATGAACCCTACGGAGTGCAACTTTCCCATGGTCGGAGCAGAGGAGAGCACATCAGCCCTTTCTGAACCCACAGACCCTTTCTGGCATTCATAACCTGTTCCTTCCTCCCCACAAACCATCACACACCAGCGTGTGTGTGTGTACAGTAGTGTGCCAGACTAAGTGGCTCCCATTGTTCAGTCAATATCTGAGCCCACACATTTGTTTTTATGTACATAATCCATCACTTTTTCAACTACTCAGGCTCTTTAAGCAGATTACTGGACCACCTGCTTTACACCAACAATATGACCATTACAGCATAATTTCTTGCCAAAGAATAAAACAAATCACAGCAAAAAAGTCTAATGTTACACACTCGCCACCACCACAAAGGTTTGGACTTCTCCTCAATGACTTCATCAACCGATCCTTCGCATTTCATAGCTTATTTAACACTGACACACCAAGTTGACTGGTTAAACCTCCATAAAAGTTGGATTATTGCAGCATGGGTAATTTTGATAAGAGTCCAACATAAGAAAAGGGCGCCTAGTGAACAGATTGAGGTCTGCAAGGTCTCGTAATGGCTAACGGCAATGAAACAACACTGTCGAGCCAGAGCTAGAAGTTCAGACTTCAAGGAATCATCTTGATGAGTTTACAAATATTATGAGGAACAAAGAAGGATTTAAAGTCTTTCCCACCAAAAATCTAATGAAATCCAGACTAAAAAGTGAGTGCACTGTATTCAAACATGTCTACAAAGCCCCTGACAGCTGCAATCAAGACTGGTCAAACAGAAACTATATCCCAGCACACACAAGGCGGTTGCCATTGTGCTGAAGTAAATCTAGACAAATATGGGTGAGCGCTGGTAGCATTCTTGGCAAAAATATGTACAGCTTTATGATGAATTCTGAGAGGGGCGTACATGCGGGATGTGTTCTAGTGATCAACGACCACTAGACGGAGTGCAACGGGACAGAGCAGAACACAGAATGCAGCAGTCGCAAGACAGAGGCTGCGTCCGAAACCGCCTACTTCTCTACTATATAGTAGGCGAAAAGCAGTAGGCGAGCAAATAAGTATGTCCGAGTCGTTAGTATTCATAAAAGAGTAGGCGAGAATTACCTGGGTGACGTACTAATTCTCGCGAGATTCGGACACGCGTCTACTTAAAGTGCGTCCGAAACCGCCTACTTCTCTACTATATAGTAGGGGAAAAGCAGTAGGCGAGCGAATAAGTATGTCTGAAACCTCAGTATTC
>NW_015628913.1:1329327-1331065 GCF_001515625.1 Sinocyclocheilus rhinocerous
CACTACACCACAAAAGTAATGAAGCTATGACAAAAATTAGCATGTAATTGTAAACATATAAATATAAAATTTAAATCAACCCAAAATTTATTGGTTATACTACAATCACTATAAAAGGGCAGCTGTTTCTTCAACAAGACCACGAAATGAGGACTTTTCATAAACATCAAAATATTTACAGAGAGATCAATTAAACCTGCCGCTCGTATCTTTTAAGTTGTTGCGCTTGTAACGTCGTAGATCACATGATAACATCAACATGGCGGATGAAGACCAGATCTCATTCATACTTAACGAGATTTGGCTGTAGAGTGCCTACTCTTTTAGCGCTCGTTAAGTAAGTACTTATTGAAATTAAGTACCTACTCATTGAGTAGGCGGTTTCGGACGCAGCCAGATTGTTGCCAATTATCCAGTAGAATCAGAAAGTAAGCAAGGAAATACCTTTAGCTACTGCTACTGCTTATGGAATGGTTTCTCAACAGTTGCTTTAATACAGTCAGACTTCAGGAAATTAAATTTTTATCCATTAAAAGGACTTATATGAAGAGAATACACTGTTGTCAAGTTCCGTATCAATGCTGTGTGTCACCACCAGCATATAAGAGAGATCTGATGTCAAAGAGTTTGAGCCAATCATAATATTCTGAAGGAGCTCAGCTAATGCAATTATTCTGTGCTGTTTAGCTGTGAACCAGTGTTGGAAATTGTAATTATCTACTTTGTAAAGAAAGAAACAAATGGTCAAATTGGACAGACACAGCAATGAAAGAGCTTATCTCCATCCGAGTGGAAGAAGAAATTAGTTGACAAAGTATTGAAACAATTACAGATTACTAGCTTATGTTTTCTACAGCAAATGACAACACCGAGCGCTCTAACAGCATTTTGATGCTGATGTGTAATTGATAGCAATACGGGTAAACGAATTTTAACTTAAAAATAAATTTAAGTTGTAAATAAAATTTAAAAATAAAATTTATGTTGATCACGATGATAAGCTCTGAACATATTTACTATATATGGATTAATCTTAACAGTCTATCACTAGTGTTGTTTTTGGCGGCCTGTTTTAATTTTAGTTTTAGTCTAGTCTTTGTGTGAAACTCATTTTAGTTTTTATTAGTTTTAGTCACGTTCATACCCTTTTTAGTCTAGTCAAGTTTTAGTCAACTAAAAGTCTGAGCATTTTAGTCTAGTTTTAGTCGACGAAAACTGATGACATTTAGTCTAGTTTTAGTCAATGAAAATTGTATTTTAGTCTCTTTTTAGAAATGCAATTCTATTTAACCCAGTCAATATAGTATAAGTACCTAGTAGTATCACACAGCAGAAATAAACATGACAACAGCCAGTCAGTGCATGTCGCTGACAAGTCTACATGTTCTGTGCGTTTATGATTTAATGAGTGGCGTAGTTTCATCTACTACAACAAACTCAAACACACAAGACAACACAATGTCCATTAGTGGTTAAACGGATCGTAGTTGATCCGTGATCCGTACGGACCAAGCCCCACGGTTCGGCACGCATGTGATCTGCGGATTAATTGCTAAATTTAACCATAATCGAGTATAAGTTTATCATTTGTTCGTATTTACAAAAGCAAGCTAATTTTAAACAATTCCAGAGAGAAAAGGCGAAAGGGAACTGGATTCGTTTCTCGCGCTGTTCTCTACGCGCACACATGAAGCGCGCACACGCGTTTCAGACGGCGCGCGAACACCGAACTGAATCC
>NW_015628913.1:1334407-1341666 GCF_001515625.1 Sinocyclocheilus rhinocerous
AATTTTAAACAATTCCAGAGAGAAAAGGCGAAAGGGAACTCGATTCATTACTCGCGCGCTGTTCTCTACACACACAGCCGCGCACACATGTTTCAGAAGGCGCGCGAACACCGAACTGAATCCTCTTCTGAATCCTCTAAACAGACACATACACATAAAACTATGACAAAATTCCCATCTCGACAATAATTCAGGTAAACGCAGTCAGTTATGTCTCAAGCGAATTAAAACGGCTGAGAAAGAAATCGGATGTGATGTGTATCATTATATCGGATCCATGCATCAGGTCTTAAAGGGACAGCGGCCTATAAATACTGCTGCTCGCATTAATGATCATCAAACAACAAAACAGCTGTGATAAAAATAATTTACACAGTGAACACTATGCGGTGTTATTTTCCCTAATTATTACATTTCTGTATTTGAATACTACCAACCTTATTTTATTTGTAACATATTCTGTTGTATTTATCTATGCTTGTAATTTGTGTATTTGTTCTTATTTTTACTGGCTGTTTTCTTGTTTGTTTAATCATGTATAACTTTCTTAGTTAATCTAGTAGTATTTGCTGAGGTATCAAAGAAGTACTTCACTTTAAGTAATAAATGGAAAGAAAGTTAAATTGAAATATTTTTCTTTTCTTGCTGATCCGAAAAATGATCCGATCCGTGGGTCAAAAACCGTAATGTGATCCGAACCGTGAGATTTGTGATCCGTTGAACCACTAATGTTCATGGGCCGAATTCTGAAAGACATGGGAAAAAAGTGGGATTCTCCTCTCCTACACCTTTACATTAGTAATTCAACTATCAGAATTGGCTCAAATCCTGAACTGTAGCACAGTTTGAGAGCATCAGTCTGGATTCTCGTGTCGAATTCTACTGACTAACTCTGACTAGACAATGTTACCACCATGACGCCATGACTTCATCCTTATTCTCTATCCCATCATCCTCATATGCATTATGTCCTGCGAGCGCATCAAAGCTATTGCGAGCAGCTATCTCTTCTCTGAATCAGAACGGGCACAAGGCAGGTATGCCTGTACAAATACACCACTGCCTCAGCCCCTTTGAAGTGTCCTATCTCGTCTGACCCCTCTCAAACATTCACTCAGTCTGACACCAGGAAAGGTCTGTGGAAAGGATTTACAGACACACACCATCCCACCTCCAGTGTGCTGGGGAGCAGGACACAGTTGGAAGCTATCCACAGTCAATAGCAAAGAGATTCTTTAAGTTTTAACCTGAAGATGTTTTCGAGGAAGGGAGGATGGTATGGAGAAAAAAAGTATTGTCTGTGCAGTTGGGTCTTTCTTTTTAAGTGCCTAGAGTTGGTCCTCTGAAGGGTTTCTGTGCTGCTAAAATCCATTCATTTACAGCAATTCTCAGGCCCTCTGTTTTAAAACCTGAAGATCACAACAATTCTTTCTTTCCTGTCCCATAAAGAAGCTGACTCCCTCTTTTCTCTCTCAATCCTTTATTATCCTCCTTTGCAGCTGATTATCTACAGATCTCAAGTAATTTCTAAATTTGCTTCAATGATGCATACAGGGTTACTCATAAAAGACCAGTAGTGTGAGAAGCCTGTGTATAGCTTCTCACTCAAACTGAGTCATCCAATGTAATTACGCTCGCTTTATCTTGTTCTATCTGGAGGGGATGGAGCGAAGGGGCAAAGCTAAGTAGATTGTTATTTTTTTCAGCCTAGAGCACTTTTAAATTTATTCTCAGGTCATAAATTAGATATTCTGATCTGTAAATGATCCAAATAATGTCTTAATGATATTCAAAACAGACAAGCTGAATATGTGGGGAGATCAAAACCCAAAATGAGTGCATTTTAAAAGGACAATAATATTCAACATACACATGCAACTGTAAAAATTATTTTTCAAACTTGTTGGAGTATGTTTTACAAGAAAATACTATTTTAATCTTAATTCAAAATTTCTAATTTAATTTAATGTGTTACTTGCCATTTCTTTGTAATTATTTAATTTATTTGCAATTCCTGGGCATATTTGTTTTAGTGTAATATTTAAAGAGATAGTTCATAGATAGACAGACAGACAGAGAGCAGCAGGGATGTACCTCGTTTTTGGGGTCACAGTTTGATATGAGTTCGGTACAAGAGGAAATGTATTTTTTTCATTTATTTTGAACAGACAGTAGTGCTACATACATGTCACATGAGCAGTTATTTTTTATTTGAATTAGACTGCATAATAAAGATTATGCAGAAATAAATAATAAAGATTAAAGCAAAAACAGAATGGTCTGACTTTAGATTTGTGAAATTGTGCTACATAAGACACCTGCACAAAACAAAAACAGCAGAAGGACTGAATGAAAATGCAGATTCACTCTCTGACAGCAGGTGGCGATCATGGAACAGCAGCGATATAGAGTTTCCTTGGTTACCACTGTAAACAAAGCAACTGCGCTTATAAACACTACTTTAATATGCATTATATGGACATAAGAGGAAAAGAAAATGCAATCGAAACATTTCTGAAGATGGTCAGTTCCTCTCAGAGATAAATTAATATAAACCCCCATATATATTTGTCTTCCTATATTTTCAGCATTCCAAACTTGATCTTGAACTTTAAGCTTGATCTGTCTGGTACCGTATTTTCTCCTCTTTACAGACTTCATAAAATTCCACACAAATTACATTTTGGGAAATGATTGCAATGCAGTTTGTGTGCAATTCTGGAATAGAGATCGGCCAAAATAAAATTAAAAATCTGTTCTGATTTATAGCTGGTCGACCGGCGCATCTCTAGAAGCTGAAACTTTCCCACATTGCTGTTTTAAAACAAGCAGGCGGTTCTTCGAGTCCTCGCGTGGAATCTGACCTTGCCGTTCTTGTTTTGGGTTGGTGCGTACGGGTGCATAGATCGTGTCTTCTTGTTTTTTCCAGTTGTGACGGTTAGCATTGCATAACAGCGCACGCCCTTATACATGTACGTTACACCGTAAATAAATAAATAAAGACAGTTGGATAGATACTCACCCTCATTACAATCCAAACCTGTGACTGTCTTTCTTTTGTGGAACATGAAAGAAAATATTAAAAAAAAAAAAAATCTTCACCCCAGTGTCTTTGATTGTATGTACAAAAACAGTAAAAACCTCTTCAAAATATATTAAAATCATACCAGTTTACAACAACATGCGGGTGAGTAAATGATGACTTGAATACATAAAATGAGGCTCATACAATGAGCTTTTCCTGTAGATTTAATAACTCTTTTTGGAAATAAGCGGCCTTGCTAGTTGAACGCACAGAAATTAGCGAGATAAACTTCATCAGATACATTAGAGAGGATCATATCTGAGAGAAGTTGCATAATTGCAAATTTTATTCAAATAGCGTATCCTCAAAGGAAGAAGCTAATGAAGCGACCATTATCTTGACAAGTTGTTTGAAGCAGCACAAGTGCTAACTTGACGGTTTGACAAACCAGAATAGATTTTTATGATAACTTGTTATCAGCCTTTATTATATCAAGAAATACAAGCTATTTTATTGGCATGTACCGTGGCGTTGAATGGCACAAACTTAACTACGGAAATGCATCCCGTGAGCTCTAGCTTTCATTAATGCAGAGATTAATGTTTTTCAAGGCTCTACTCACAAGTTGATTATTTATCGGAGGTGTTAGCGAAGGTAATTGCGTTGATGTAGAGGAGCTGCACTAGCTCATTCACTCTTTCTCCATCTGGAAAAATAAATAAAAGGTATGTGTTACACGACCACCTAATCAGAACTCGGAGAGAGAAAGAGAAAAGCACTTTAGCGAAAACAGGGAATGAATAAATGATAGGCGGTAAACGTTTGTGGTGAACGAGGGAGTGCTAGATGGAGGAATAAGGGCCTTTTGGCACACAACCCCATTACTACATTTTGCATCAGAAGAAAGATCTGAAGGACTTAAAAAAGAGAGAAAGACCCATTAAATAAACACAAAACTATCAAAACCACATTTCTTCTAGTGCTGGGTTTCAAAGTGGTAAAGTAAAAAGTGCACAGAAAGAGCATATACTCGCTTAACCGGAGTATGTGTTTGACTTCTGAAATGACGAGGCAAAGCTTTTTGAGTCCAATACACACATCTAAACCGGCACCCCCCATTTTTGGACTCACAGCTTAAAATGACCTAACTAACTTAAAATTGCAACAGTTCCTGGCTTCAGTGTGCTACACACACAATTTTGAGATTGAGATTCTTGCAACCATTTTTTTGGAGACTATGTCTATATGAAGCAATGTCAAGAGCATGCCAAACCAACAGGTGGCAATATAATCTCAACTGTAAAGCCATGTTGGCCAATCAGAAGCCTGAAAAAGTTTCCAGTAGGTGGAGATGACCGCGCAGGCTCCGACGTCACAAGCCAAAAACTCCGGTTTCGCTGTGTAATGAATTTTACTCATTTGTAAGGGAATTAATTATTATTAATTCATTCAGCGTTCGTGTGGACAGGGCCTTAGTCATACATAAACTAGGTATCCACAAGCAGAATTGCAAGCATTAACCACTATTTTCTAAATAATATTTTTGAAATACTTTGTACTTATTGCTTTTTTGCCATATGTTCTCTATTTGTCCAGTATTTTTTGTACTCACAGAGACTGCAGAGGCATTTTTTTTATTTATTTTTATTGATAATTTTTTCACAGTAGTCTATTTTTGAGGCATAATCCATTTCAGTCCTTTCAATTCCTCAGTGGTCGTGTAAAACACCCTTTTTACCTTGTCAAAAACAGCTCTGTTCACAGCGACCCGTTTCGGAGCATGTCTCTTTAAATGCTAATGAGCTCTGCTCACCCTGCCCCTCTCTTCCGTGGAAGAGGAAAGGTGACTTGCAAATAATCATAAAAATACAAAGTGTGGGACTTACTTCTTCTGGAGGTGCAGCTGGATTACGAACAGTAGGTACTGATCCTTCCTTGAGTTTTCACTTTTTAGCAAAACCTGCTGAATTGTCCCTCGTTCAGAAAGCAGTCTGGAGTAAAATGATTTGCGCAGACATAAATTAATTTAGGTGTATTCGGTGGCACATTTCCCATCAAGAACAAAACTAATTCACTGTGTCCTCAGTGGCTCTGATGTCGGGAGAAAAGTATCTTATATTCACTTTTATATCCAACTACTGTACAAAACACCTGCATTGCTTATGAGACATTTCTGACACTGCAGCTGCTCGAGTGCAGAGAAAATGGCAGACAGTGTAGAAATGGCTGAGGGCGGAAATATGCTAATACAGGATAGTCCGTCAGCAGTCGTGGGCGGCGCCTGAGCAGTATGATGTCATATTGCTCAGAAAATCAAAACAGCTTGATAATTGAGACAGTTTAGGTTTTTTGGGGTTTAAAAAAAAAAAAAAGAGTGAATTGATTTTTATCATTGTAGGGTGGTTGTGTCCACACACTGCTAAGATACATTTATATGCAAACACCATGTAAAAGAGAATTTTACAGCCGATGTCCCCTTTAAGAGGCACATAAAACATAAGCATTGGCAAGAGCCATTGAATAAGAGTCGTTCATTATCTACCAAATACATTAGATTTGTATATAAAAAAACATTAAAAAAATACACAAGATGTTTTAAATATACATGATAAAATGTACAATCAATGATAGAAATGCAGCTTTTTCTCTGGTAAGATCTTATTAAACAAGTCCTTAAGAGCTTTATGTGTCAGTCAGATGGGCTCTTCCTTTCTAAGTAGGTGGTTCTTAGCTAGAAAGCAGCAGTATGGACCAGAACCTTTAGCCTGGCAAGACTGCAATAGCGAAGGGAAAGGCTCAGAGTATTTGCCAATATTGCAATATTATATAATATTACAGTCAAAATGCAATCACGTCTAGTAGGAAATATTTTGCTATGTCGCTATTAGCTTAATGTATTAGCTGAATTGACAGTGCTCTGACAACATGCCACAGAGGTGAACAATATCCTGACGGACGGTGATTGTGTGTTAATAAAGAGCTCAGTTTAGTTTCTCAGCTTGTTAAGAGTGCGTTACAGTTATTTATGTGGTGGGAGTGAAGCGAAGGAGGGGCTGTAACTCATTTTCAGATAATGACAAACCTCTCATCTAGTTTCTCATCTGCTCTTCAAGTTTGCTCATCCTTCGCTCCACAAACTGCAAAGTCATCAATCCAGACACTGTCGTGACATGCCTTCACATTCACACCCTCTCACATGTCCTCACAAGTCACCTGCTCTGTGGCTTTGTCACTTTAAGATGCCAGTTTTACTCCAGTATCCTGCTTTCTGCCTCAATTTGTTTCTATATCTTCCATTTTCTTTATCATTTGCGTACCTCTTTGTGATCTGAAAGAAAATGTTATGATGCAAAATACAACAGGTTGTGTAATTCAAGTACCTAGGATTTCTTAAAACACATGTTTGATGTAGGTTTATTAATTCTAACTTAAAGACTAGCCAACAGTAGTTCAATATGTGCTGGTGCTTTTTTTATTTTTTATTTTTTTTATACCAGCCATTCTGCTTTATACTTTGAGAGAGATGTTGGCGTACCCCCTCATGGTGTCAAGATGCAATTATGTTTAAACTAGCTTACGTACAGCAATTTTGTACAACGTATAGAAGCAGCATCTCAGCAGAAAATATATTCTGTGTATAGGAGCACCAAAACTACCTCATCATACAATAAAAAAGATAAAGTGAGATGAAATTTAAAATTAGAAATAAAGTCACGTTGTGAGATATAAAATGGCAAAAGGATGATCACATGGTCAGGTCAAGAAGTCACATGGTCATTTTAAAAATTCATAACAATGAGAAACCAAGTCTCAATTTTGAGATTTAAAGTCACACTGTGAGATATAATGTCACAACTGGAACATACAAAGTCACATTTCATTTATGTTTTCATTCTGAGCAAGAAAACACATTTCCATAAGATAATACTTTGAATCAGTGCTCGCACCCTCTCCTGGAGATCGTACGCTCATGCACACTCGCATCGCACACACATAAAGCCAGGTTCAGATTACTCCGTTTGCAGTGCATGCGTGGTGCGTATTTTTTCCACGCTCATGTTAACGGATTAAAGTGTTCACTGCACACGGTTGGTGTCCGGCAGTGCGTTCAGGAGCGGTGCGTCTGCAGCAGTGCAGAGATCGTTTCCGCACCGAGCCTATTTTTGCTGCGCTGCAAGCGCTGAATTAAAGTAACAGCACAATGTTTGCAGTAAATATGAACATGGATTGACAC
>NW_015628913.1:1341779-1373341 GCF_001515625.1 Sinocyclocheilus rhinocerous
AGGATTGCTTGTAATAAAGATTTCAATGCAAAAGAAAAGGCAGTAGAGCTGACTATTTCTGTCAATGGTAAGTTTGTGATAACGTAAGAAAAGTAGTTTAAATGTTTTGCCACTTGCTTGAGCAACTTAATATATTAAATCTAGAAGTAAATGCAAAAGTAAAAAGCATTGAGTAATGTGTTGCTTATATTTATTGTGTTTAAACATGTCTGTGAAAGAAAAATAAATGCATAAAACTAGAAGAATGGTTTTAACATGGTTTATTAGAACACTACAATCAGCCCAAGTCCATATTAAATGACTGCTTAACTCGCTTAGCTTACTTGTCTGTGCAACGTCTCTCTACTATGGTGAAGCTGAGGGTAGTTACTTCAGAAACAGAAAGAATATGCTGTAACTTTTCAGTTTTTAAGCTGATAAATGTACATTATGTGCGAGCTTGTGTGTTCTGTCAGTGTGCAGCAATGTAGCAGCACATTAGTTTCGAGCAGAGATTAACAAACTGTACAATTTACAACATGCTTTAACCTCCCACACTCGGCCATCGCCATTTTAACCTTCATATGTGATCCACATATCTTTCAAGCGAACCAATTATGTTTAATGCGTGAGTTGGCATAATTTGTGCTCGTGACGGAGCGGTAGCAATGTTTCCCCTGCCATTATTTTAGGGGGGTGGCCCGCCCCCCCAAAGGCACCCCCCGCCCCCCTTGAAGGTCAAGTAGTAGAATGTACGTAACAGGCTGCTACTGCTACTAAAATTATTAAAACCTTATTTTTAAGGAATATTCATACAACAAAAGCCAACACTCATAAATAGACCAGCTGATGCATGAGAATCTGACTTTGCCTCTTAGCTTCAGACCCTGAGATAACTCAGTAAACTTTCATTGGTGAAAAATAGGAAAATACATCTAAATTTAACCAGCAATGGCATTTGAAAGCACTAGCATATCAACAATTATAAAACAGATCAAGTAACCAATGAAACCTAAATTTCATTATTTGGCTCTATTAATGGTTCTGCATCGACAGAAGAATGCATTTTGAAGATGGAATATGAACTAAACAAAGTGCTTCTGGCACTACTATTTGGCGGCACCAAAACACTGCTGAATCTGCAGCATAAATAAATAAATACAGTAAGGTGATCAGACTTGACATAAAAAGCAGCAACAATTCCTAAATTCCAAATTATATTGTATTCATAAATAAAAACTGAAATGGCACAGTCAAAGTTCTGTTTCAGACTGAAACATTAATATTTGGCAATACAACATATACATTATACATGTCAGGAGGCACTGAAAAACTGAATATACAATTACTACAGAATTCATAAACATAAAGAACTCACTTACACCTTCCCTTAATATGTTCATTTTAAGCTAGACAGCACAATAAACAACAGCCCTCGCTTTACAAACAAGCCTATGAACACTTCATAATAACTCTGTCATCAAAAATACAGTTTAACAGCTTAATCGATTATGAACAGTCATGTACAAATATGAAATTATATTAATCAGTAATGAATTATAAACATGAATGGATTTTAACATATGCATTAATGTTATTAGTATTTTAAAGAGTTAAAAAATCAAAATAAAAAAAAACATTTATTTAAAATTAATTGATTAGGATACTTGACATTCATTTCCAGAAGGTTACCATACCAAGTCTCATGCCTCAATAAATTCAAGTCGGCACGCCTCAATAAATTCTAACACACTATAGCCTGCCATAATTTCATAACAGGCGCATAAAGCATTATTTGTTCAAAAACAGCACGACGCTGCTACGCAACAGTAGGGCCTAAAGAACGCAAGGGTGTCAAGATGCGTTTTGAACTGTTTTTACTCGCCATAAAAACTGCTCAAGACGCCAGAGTCAGAAAACGCAGACGTCCAAGACCGCGTCCTGTGCGAACTTCACGATCGCTCAGGTAAACACTCTTCACCAGAATGGAAAGCAAAGAAGCAGCCAAACGCAGACTAAGTTTGCCTTACCTTAATAATGATGATTAAGATGATCGTCAACTTGCGTCGTTTAATCTTGTACAGTTTCCAATAGCAAGACTAGCGCGAGCAAGTAGCGGAAGACGAATAATAACACGACTTGAGGCTGCAATGGCAAACGGCGCCTCCTGTTGGTCTGTTTCTCGCCTATTTTCAAGCGTTTCAGTTATGTGAAATTCAGTATTCGATATTCGGATAATGGTTTTGTGCACTGAAAAACGCGGACATTTCCGCTGGCAGTCCAAGCTGGAGATGGGCCATCAAAATGAGAACTGTCTGATTACCAGAATATGCAGCGCAGTCAGTGCAATTCGACTCTTTGACGAATTGCTCATGTGAGTCGGTTTTAGTGAGTCTGAGTCGAACACGCAGCGCAAAAAGTGGCGAAGAGAAGTGCAACCCGATAAATGACTCTTATGAACCGATTCTTAATGAAAGAAAAAAAAACATACAGTGTACGTAATATAGAAATTCTGAGTTTTGTCAATAGAAGGATATTTTATTAAAATAAATTAATATTAATCACATTTTTGCTATTTATTTAATACTTATTGGACTTCATTTCTGCTGCCTCTAAAAAACTGAAAACACAATTTTGTGTAGGCTATATACACCTTTTTAATTTTTGCAAGCGTACTAATGATTCCCATTCTAGTGATATTTGCAGGTTGAACAAAATAAGCAGGGGGGAAATACCTCCAAATAAAATGGTTACCAAAAACAGCACTCAAAAGAAACCTATTTTCTTGAAGATGTTGTGGAGACACTAAAGAGGCACAAATTAATACCTACTTAATAAAGGCCCAACCCAAAAACAAAAGTAGGAGATCAAAGCAGGAAAATTACATTACACTGCAGGAGAAAATATGATTTTAGATAGGAAAGAACGTCTCCATGGTCAGGCTGCCATGCTGTGTTCCCGGTCACCCTAGAGTCAGCTCATGCTGCTCTACCACAAACTTATAAAGCTCTCAACTCCAGTGCAGCTGCAAACGATGGCTCTCATTGGTGTAGGAGGAGTGGGAGGAGATTAGAATGATCAAACAATAAGAGCATGATCAGGTCTCTCACTGCATGACGCACCTACCTCCCTCTGTCTCTGACCAAACAGACCAGCATGTAGCAGAAGCTGTTGTGAAATAGTTGATATACACACAACTGCGATCACACATCTATTGAATTCTATACTATTGTGAAGTACAACTACTATATCTCCTAGTTATGCTAGTGAACTGTATTACTTAGTAGAAGAATTGTTTACAATGATTATTATTAATAAATTAAATTAATAAAGATTGGTGTGCTTTTGTGTTTTCATGCACTGCTCTGCCACTGACTATGATGAATCCTGAACAGTTGACGGTAGCCATTGACATCCATAGTATACTATGGAAGACATCAATGGCTACCGTCAACTGTTTGTTTACCAACATTCTTCAAAATATCTTATTCTAACAGAAGAAAGAAACTCATGCATGTTTGTAACAAGTGGAGGATAAGTAAATTATGAGAGAATATCCATTGTCAGTTAAGCCATCGCTTTAAACTACAAAGTATCATTACTGCCATTTAAATAAAACTATTAGAAGAACAGTTCAAATTTAAATAACATATAAAAATGAGAAATGTTGCCTTAGCAACTCACTGAAATAATTTCAAACTGACGTTCTAACGTCACTAGAACTGAAATATAATTTAAAGTTATATAAAAATATTTAATATATAACTAATAAAAATTAAACATGAAAAAAATGAAAACGTAAAATATAAAAACAAAAGCTAACCCATACTTTTCAAGAAGTCGTGTCTTGTCTTTTTTATATCAAACTGCTACTTTCTAATTCATTCTAAGGAAAACCTGAACAAAATGTTTCTATTCATACAGTACAAGCAATAGTTTTCTCATGCAATCTTCTTGAAGTAAAGTTGAACTGTCGTTACCCAAACTCCAGAATGAAACCTCAGCCAAGGGCCTGAGGAAATGTAGCCAAATTAATTGTCCCAGCAGCCGGGCTGCCGCTGAGTTATCCATTTTAACCCAGCTAATATTACAAACAAAATGGCTGAGGTAATGGAGCACAAACATACAAATCACTCTACCACCCGTGAAATGATAAAAGCGCGAGGAATGAAGAAACAGGAAATATCCACGTAACATCAAACATGTAATTGTAGTGGTAGTGGGTTGGAACATATTCAAACTAGCCAGCAATTATCAAAGGTCCAACAGGTCTTTCCCCCCTCCCCGCAGATCTCTTTGCCAATTAAGCTGTCTGGTTGAGCGCAGATGGCTCGCGGTGTATCACAGGCTGCTCCTCTGCCCTGTTGACCAGCTTTGCTAACTTTCACAGCCATCCATCATTCGCTAAGGCCTTAAGTATCTTGTTATATTGCCATGTAAACTATTCCCGGCATCAGAAAAAAGGCACCCTCAGAGCATTCTCATTGCTTTTCAGACCAGGGCCAACCGGGGGGAGAGTGCGCCTTGTGGGAGGGCAGCCAATCAACATCGCCCAGAATGGCATTTTCAATAGCCTTTTCAGCATGGTGCGCTGGCAATTATGCCCCCCAGCCCCCACCTCACTCTACTTCCTGCCAAGCAGCGTTTTTTGTGGCCTGCAATTCTAGAGCTGATTCATAACCCTGTTATTTCCCTTTCTCATTTCTTAGTAATTATTATTTTTTTGCCACCTTGGCAGGTTGGGCTATGGAAAGTGCTTATCAAAGATCAGCTGCAAGCCAGTGCAAAATAAGACATTAAGAGGAAAGGAGAGAGAGAGAATGACAATACCAGAGTCGATGATGTTTCCATTTGGCACCATTACCTGGTTGCCCCCTCTCTCTCTCTCTCTCTCTCTCTCTCTCTCTGTGTGTGTGTGTATGTGTGTGTGTGTGTGTGTGTGTGTGCCAAAGGGAGGCTCTTGGCTTGCAGATTGAGGAATTGGATTAGCCTAATGCAAGTTTGGGTACAGGGCCGCACCTGAGGCATGGCCACACATTATGATACCAGCTCTCTCTGATTAACAGCACAAACTGATTGAAATCTGGTCCAAAAGGAGCTCTCTAAGTGGATAATCCTATACAGACAGTGGCGCACATGTTCAACAAACTAGCCTCTATCTCTTTACCATCGGCAATGGATGATAGAGCTCTGTGAAGCATTAGAAAACAATAAGAGCTGTATGTTCTAGTACAGATTATATCTTATGCCCTTTATAGCATTGTACTTGGTGTGAACAGCGTGATCACAATCTTGTACAGTACACAATATCAGTATATATCACTTCAGTGATATTTTTACTCAATTCAATAAAAAAGGCTTATATGTTACGAATGCAATTACAGCATGTTTTGGATTATCCAGTGAATTAAATTATTTACAAATGCAATGTATTTGATTTAATGATTATTTTGTCCATTTATTTTGAATTGACGAAATAAAATCAAATTGTTGAAACAAATATAAAACAGGAAACCTAATATATATATATATATATATATATATATGATGGATTAGATTTAAAGCCACTTCAAAACAGTTATATTTTACCTAAAGTTTATATTTTATACCTATAGTCGCCTATGCCCATCAGTTGAATTCAGGGTTCCCGTAGTTTCAGACGAAGTTTCAGTTTTTTCTCTCTCTCAGTCATTCTCGATGACTGGTTAAATAATTTTATAGACATCCCACTTACAAAGAGTGTTTCTAGATTAACAAATCTTTAAAGCTAAAATAAAAAAAAATAGCCTTGTTTAAAAAAAAGTCCTAATCTAAAGGAAATCTAATTTTTATCCCTGATATTCACAGATTTTCCAAGGACTCTAAGACCTATATTAATTCTATGTAACTTGCTGTGGACAAGCTACAGTTAAGCTAATGTACATAACATACTTTTATGTGTAAATAAGTTTAATTTAATTTGAGTACTAGTGTATTTTTAGAATGCTACTATTGCCACAGTTTATGTCTATAAGAACATCATTAATAATAACATTGTGAGGCTTTTTTCTTTGTTTTAAATGGACTTCAATAGATGGCAGTGTAAAGTATGTAAATGGTATAGCAGACTCTCTATACTGTCCAATACTGCCCAGTCCACTCTCTACATTTAAGACACATAACTAGCCTATAATGCTGAATCAAACAGCATCCACTGATTTTTAACAGCATTTTAAACCACATTTTTTTAGCATTGATGCTTCTGATATAATTTCCATGTCATGAACAGTTATTTCCCTTCACATAAATGCCTCCTGTCTCAAGCATTTTACCTGTTTGAGGGTGGTTATTTTTCTTACTGTCCATCCACTCTCTTTCTTTCTCTCTCTCTCTCTCTCTCGCTCACTCACTCACTCAGTCAGTCACTCACTCACTCACTCACTCACTTCTTTGTCCTCCAAGCCAGTCGGCCAATAAGGTTTATTTTCCTTCATTATCGTTCCCTCTGTTTTCTCTCATCACGCTTCAGTCAGCCCTAATTCAATCCTCCCTCACCCTGTCCCTCTCGGTGTCTTTCTCTCGTCTGTCTCTTCATCATTCTTCACACATCCGCCAAACTGAAAAAAGGGAAGGTGAGTGAGATTTTCACTAGATTACATCTGATTACAGAGTTTGATGATGAACAGCAAAATAGACATATAAATAGAATAGTTGCTGGCAATTCAGCCATGATAATGTCCTTTTGTTTACACGGAAATGCACTGACAGAAGGGATTGTACATGTGGAGTAGAGACCTCTCTCTAACAGATTCATTTATTCATTGCACTGATGGCACATTGCATTGCTGAAATATGTGGTAGCATTTCTACATTCACATTGTAACCAAAGTTATGGACTACAACTTGAAGGTTTAAGATTATTAATACTGGTCTGTTACTGAAAGCTAGTTAAGCTGGCAGATCAACTTTACCAGTGCATCCATACTAACACCTATGGAAGTTTGTTTTCTTCACGAGTTTTCAATGTTTCTATCTCACAATTCAGAATTGTTAAAATTGCGAGAAATAAAGTCAGAATTTTCGAGAATTTTATTTTTATTTTTTTACCCGTGGCAGAAACAGGTTTCCATACAAACCAAATGTAGCCAACTCAAGCAACCTTTTTTTTTTTTTTCAGTAAACCCCTGTCTCACCAATACATTTGTTCCTTTTCATCCACTTCCTTCCCCTCACCCATCCTTCCCTTCACTCAGCTGACTCAGAATGGTCAATAACCTAATG
Organism: Sinocyclocheilus rhinocerous; assembly: GCF_001515625.1. Taxonomy (NCBI): domain Eukaryota; kingdom Metazoa; phylum Chordata; class Actinopteri; order Cypriniformes; family Cyprinidae; genus Sinocyclocheilus; species Sinocyclocheilus rhinocerous. The sequence goes on from NW_015628913.1 coordinate 1,349,019, forward strand.
ATCTACATGAATGCAAGTGATATTCACGGTCATGTTTGGCATAATTTGAAACGTCTCAATGTGACTGGCACAATGGCCTTAATCTTACAAGAATTAAACTAAAAGCTAATACAGATCCTAAAAATGTAGAGATATTTTGCTCACTGTAGAGGGTGTGCTCTTCCCCAGTGTCTTTCATGCAAATTACCATCTGACCCCTATAGGTGTAAACTCTCCACGTCTAGGCCTTGATCAATGCAAAGTCCAATTGTTAGTACCTGTCTCCATTCGGATGATGTTTGTCTTGGTCTGAGTATTAAGGAAATGATGCAAGAAGATCAGGGCGATACTGTATATGCACACACACACCATACTATGTATATTTTACTCTTAGATTTGCTTTTACTCTTAGATTGATCTTTTAGAATGGTACTTTTGTTAACAGTACCGGTAAGGTTTAGGGTAGGGTTTAGTGTAGGTGGCATGCATAAAACTCGATATGTAGTGTCACACATTGGACATTTAATTTCTGAAGTGCTGCGATACGTACAACAACCAACATAATAAAACTTTGCCTTATTTATGTTCATCTGTTTTGGAGAAAACTGAATGCACTTTTAGCACCACTCATACGCCGTGTAATATCATTTTGTGGAAATGTGGCCACAGGCACATTTATGTGTGTGTGTGTGTGTGTGTGTGTGTGTGTGTGCAGTGATTTAAAGAGCACATGCATTTGTTTTATTCATTAATCTGATGAAAAAAAAACACATAAAAGCATTACAAATGACCTTTATGAAGGAGATTCATGGGAATCAGAGACAAACATAATTATACAGTCTAATCTTTAAAGGAGTAATTTGCATTTGATCAACCTTAGAAATAAATTAAACAAGTTCTTAAATAAAAGCAGTTATCCACGTCACATTTGCACACAAGTTAAGTACAATATTTTAATGTTACATTTATCTCAAAGCGCAGGTAGGCATCAGAATCAGGTCTGTTATTGAATCCAGTCTGTCAGTCAGTCAAAGGAAGACTTTTCACAAAAATGAAAATTCTGTCATCGTTTGCTCACTCTCAGATCTTTTTAAACCTATATGGAACACAGAAGGCGTTATTTATAGCTTTATGTCAAAGCTGCTCTTTCATATATAATAAAAGTAAATGTTGACCACAGCTGTCAAGCAAGATCTTCAGTGAAAAATGACTTTAAAATAAATTTCAGTCTTTGCACAAAGCTATCAAATGGCTTTAGAAGACATGTGGAATACTTTGATATTGTGCTGTTGTAGTTTTTTTTTTCTGTCCTTTTTGGAGCTTGACAGCCCCTGGTCCCCATCCACTTTCATTTTTTGCAGGAGAGCAGTAGCATCTTCCTTTGTGTTTCATGGAAGAAAGAAGCATGCAGGTTTGGAATGACATGAGGGTGAGTAAAATGACAGAATTTAAATTTGGGTGAATTTTTTTCTTTAATCAATCAGTCCATCTCTCACATTGCAGACACACTCATCTCTGCAAGAGGGATGATAATAAATACAGAGACAGAGATTTTTGCATAATTAGTATAACTCAACGTCATAATAACTGATTGAATCCAAGTGAGTCAGTTAGTCAAGCAAAAATGGGAAAAACAGAGAGGAAATGCACACAGATGAACGAACATGCTCTCCTGCAGAGAAAACAAGTTATCAACTGATTGAAGACTGAGATGGTGACTACTGAAGGACTTGGGAGAGGCAGGAATTCATGAGAAATTCATGCCAGCTTCCTGAAACGGCACTGAAATGTGGATGAAATGCGCTCCATTTCATTTAAAGCCCTGTTTGAACATTAAAGGCTTGTGGAGAGCGCAGGGAGTTGTTCAGTGTCTGAGCAAGAGTGAGCAAATGCCAGAGATTCATTAGAGACAGAGTATTCAGGCATGGCCTGGTGAAGAAAGGAAGACAGAGATAGACAGCAAAAGTAATAGTCTGGTGTATATCTTTGAGTCAACATGCTTAATGTGTGTATTGTCAGCATTAACTGAGGCACACTTCAAAATCCAGATAAAGCCGCTAATATTATCACAACTATTATCTCCATCTCCCTCTGGGAACACCAACAAAAACAACATGTCTGCCGCACATCCATCAACACTTGTTGACCTGTGAACAACATGGTGGCCGATAAAAGCCTTCATAGCTACACTGAATGTTCTGCCACTAGTGTTGAAAGTAGGACCGACTTATAAACATCCATTTCCTTCATCAGAACCCCAGATTTAGGCAGCCTGTTACTGAAGCAGGACCAGATTCATAGATGTCTGACTGTAGTCTTTCCTGGATTAAATGGATGAAAGAGACAGATAATATACTGTGGGAACGAAAACCGGCGAGACATACTAAGAGGAATTCAGGTCCAATGTCTGATTTTGTAAAGTCGGAGGAAATTGCTGATCGCTCCCACACTGGGAACCTGAGATTGCAACAAAAGATTAATGTTAGTCAATTTTTATGTGATGTTCTTTTGATAACCTTTTCACATGAAAGCACATGACACTTTACATGACTTAACTGGAGTGTACACTACCATTCAAAAGTTTGGGGTCAGTAGTAAGAAATGATTACTTTTATTCAGCAAGGATACAATACATTGATCAAAAGTAACAGTAAAAACATTTTATAATATTACAAGAGATTTCTTTTTCAAAGAAATGTTGTTCTTTTAAACAACATTTTGAAAAAAAAAAATAGACATCTCTTGTCACTGAAGAAAAGGTTATGGAAACATTACATAAAATATGACTTGTTAGGAAATATCTGGTATTAATTCCCGCTATGTGTGCAGCCATGTTTGTTTACACTGCAATGCAGCGTGGGAGTCAGAGCCTGTTAGAGCAAAGATATTTATAACAAGACTATTCACTTGTTGTCCCAAAAGGGATGAAAATGAATGACTGGTGAACTGAAGGTTTGAGTGGACTATTGGCTTCAGACTTTGTTTGATGAGAATTCAACACAGCAGCATCAAAACAGCAAAACAGAATTACTCTCAAAAGGTAATTTACTTTGTTTTTTGGTCACTACCATAAACAGCAGTGCGTGGATACAGACTAAAACCTGTATAATGATACTTCTTATTATTTACATTTAGTCTTTTATCAGATGCTTTGATCTAAAGCAACTTACAAATGAAGAATATCACAAGCAATTAATACAACAATAGTCACATCTATGCAAAGTTAAAGTTAAAATGCAGAAGTAAGAACAAGGAGATATTTTTACATTACTGTATTCCACTTATATCAACATAATTTTTTTTCCCAATAATACACTTATAAATTATTATATTCTGTGATTATGTCTCATTACTCCTTTAAAACAAATATCAATAAGAAAACAATGATTTTTCAAGTTAAATAAAATTATTGTTTAAAAGTATGGGGTCAGTAAGATTTTTTTTTTAATGTTTTTAAAAGAAGTCACTAATGCTCACAAAGTCTGCATTTATTTGGTCAAATATACAGTAAAAACAATAATATTGTGAAATATTAAAATGACTGTTTTCCATTTAAATATATTTTAAAATGTAATGTATTTCTATGATGGCAAAGCTGATTTTTCAGCAGCCATTACTCCTGTCCAATGTCATATGATCCTTCAGAAATTAATCTGGGATAGTTCACCTTCAGTTGCTGGTCCCAATTGACTTTTTTATTTTTATTTTTTATTTTTTTTACTTTATTTAGTTGACAGGGACATTGTACATTAATAAAACATTCCTGTAAATGTACCAGATGGCAATGACTTGCATGGTGTGTTTTTTTTTTCTATACTATGGAAGTCAATGGGGACCAGCAACTGAAGGTGGCCTATCCCTTTAAGAAATATTTGGTATTATTATCATGAGTTGAATAAAGTTGTGCTACTTAATATTTTTGTGAAAAGCATCATGCTTTTTTCCTCTTCGGATTCCTTTGATAACTAGAAAGTTCAAAAGAACAGCATTTATTTCAAATATTATTTTTTAATGTAACATTATAAATGTCTTTACTGTCATTTTTAATCAATTTAATACTTCATTGCTAAATAAAAGTATTAATTCCTTAAAGGAATAAATAAACTTACTGACCTCAAATGTATATACAAGCAATTCAGATAATAGTGTACTGTGTCTAGTAAGGGTGTCATTCAGCCATTGATTTCCCTCTCAGCTGCTTTTCATCTTAAAAAGCCTGCAACAGATAGCGTTAAAATGCACTATACATGTGTGCTATATAGTCTTGGTCAAGCCTTGCAGATAATATCTGTTTAAAGCACCTTTTAAAGGGTTCTTGCACCATATATAAAAGATGAATATCTCAATGTTAAAAGAGGGTTGGACATGCTTCCATCTAACAGGCGAGATCAACATCTCTCCGGCGCTCAAACGACACACTATTCATCATTGTGGACAGCAGCAAAGCAAAAGCACATGGCCAATAGATGGGAGACAGAAAACCATCTACACCTGACGACCATATCAGCTCATCGGGAACATGTAAAGTGGGGGAAAAAAACACTGAAAAAAGTAAAATAGCACCAAACCTAACAAAACAACAGGCTACATACTAATTCCCTCCTTCTTTGGGCTACTATATTTTATAAACACCTCCTCCATGGTGCACAGCCACACTTTCAGTGATTGTCCTCGTTTCACCATCACACCCGTGGAGAATCGCAGGCATTTGTTTCGATGAGGTCAATGTAAGGGAGAAGTCTTAGTTTATGAAGATGAGAATAGGCCTGCGTTATTACCTCATTTCTTACAGATGAAGCACAGCAGATCTATTATTCCCCGCCTGCATTATTGTTATTACTCAATATATACTTTATATGTGGGGACATTGGGAGGCCTTTATTGGTGCACCATCATCTAGTCTCAGTCAACAGGCCTCTGGATCATTCACAGACTGATCATGGACCTTCCATTTCATGTTGGCTACAAAATGACAATAACTTTCTTAAAAGTATGAATGTCACATGATTTGTGAATATCATCTCAAGAGAAAAATTAAGAAAATCCTTAAGATAAATCAGTTAAAGGTATAGTTCATTCCAAAAATAAATAAATAAATAATTAAAAATAAAAATAAATAAAATTACTCACTGCCATGTGAACCTGTATGACTATCTTAATTCTGTGAAGTTTTCTTCTTCTTCTTCTTTTTCTCTTTTATTCTTTCATGGAAGTTTATGGTAACCATAATTGTTTGGTTACAAATGTCTACAAAATATCATTTACTGTGTTCTGAAGAAGATATTAAGTTTGACACAAAATGAGGGTGAGTAAATGATGACAGATTTTTCATTTTCGGGTGAATCTCTTTAAGGTCATGAGAATGTTTGTAAAGGCAAGCAAGCAAATAAACAAACAAACAAACAATAATAAATAAGTAAGGACATCGTTAAAATAGTCCATGTGACCTCAGTGGTTCAACTTTAATTTTATAAAGCTACTAGAATACTTTTTGTGTGCAAAGAAAACAAAAAAACCCGACTTTTTTCAGCAATTTCTTCTCTTCCGTGTCAGTCTTCGGCGTGTGTTCACAAGAGTACCCGACGCATGTGAACGCCGGCTCCTGCATCTGTGCTTTATAAATAAATGAAATGAAATGAAACAGCACCACACGCATGCTTGGTACTGTTGTGTATGTGCGTCGAAGACTGATGCGGTGAGTGTGAGGTCATTCAAACTTTAAGAGGAATTCACAATGATTTGAATTATTTATTTAAAATGAATTAAATTGTTTTCCTTTTTTTAAGGAATACAAAATATGTTAACTTAATACGCAATCTTCATAGACAAAAAAATATTTGATGTACATGGCATGACATATTTCAAAAAATATTTATAAGCTTTGTTTCAGGCATTTAGTGTCAAGTCATTGGCATATTATAGTTTATAAAATACTTTGTACTTATTACTTTTGGATGGACAGAAGGTCTGACCACAAAGTTCTCACACAGTTTCCAAACATTTCTTCAATTATGTCTCTAGACCCGTTAGCAAAGACTGCTGTGCCTCTAACTGCCATTAAATGATTTGTCACGACTTGTCTTAAAAAAAAAAATCAGTCAGACATTAGTTAAATGCTCCTGCACAAAGCAAAATATTTCACACTAAATTATGAGTTTAACGGCTGTCATTGATACTGAAAGGAAGCATTACTTGCATGATAAAATTATGTATGATCACATGATGAATATGTGCTGCGATATGCAAATGGGACATAATGATGCCAAACAGAGAATCCGTACATGGGTTTCTCTTGCCCTGGGGGAGTCTGAAGACGAATAGTATAAAGACGGATTTACAGGAACATTATTGTATACAGATAACTCCCATGTGAATAAATGCATAGCAATGATAGGAAAATGAACCTTCACGTAGAGCAGGGTCTACTGAGACATCATCACCCATGACAAGCTTTGATTTATGAAAAGGCAAAGGAAAGTGAAAGGGAAAATGAGTTGGCGAGCACCTAACCAGCACAGATAAGAGGAAAGGTTTAGAGAAATAATATTTTCCGAATTTGAACTGAAATATTTTGCGCTCACACAATAATCATCTTTAAAGAAAGTCTGCCTCATGACTTATAATCTATATTTATTTGAAATAAACTCAAGCCCACAGCTGGCACAATTTAATAGGCATCGGACAGATATGAAAAAAAAAAACTCACCTCTATTCCACACTACGACCTTAAGGAACAATAGAAGGTGAATACATGAAAAAAGGAAACACATAGCAAAAATGACAAATGGGCCAGTTCAAATTTGTTATTGTAGAACTCCATCCTCAGCAGCGGTTTGTCAATGTAAAGTGGCCTCCATCTATCATCCATTCCTCCACTGCCCCATTCACTCCATCAAAACAGTCAATAATCATTCATCCAATTAACAGACAATAATAATTTTGGTGCCTGTGTGTGAGTATGAGTGAGGTGAATGTCAAACATGTATAATAAAGATTAAGTCTGTCACAGTGTATACCTTACTGCTCATCTGCATTACCACCTGTTAGACAGACATCTTGTTGTTCTTTCATTCAGTCCACCAGGTTTGGTCTCGCTCTTTTCTTTTGTTATCGATCCTGACAATGAATTTGCCATTCGTGCCACTCAGCATTTTATACATCATGACAGATATCTGGCCTATAGTGCTTAGTAAAGCACTTCACAAATTGATTTTGTAAGCTGAGACACTGCACAAACAATAAAATCATATCAAACTCATCTATTATGAGAATAATCAGTGGCATATTTCATTGTTTAATATGGTTTCACCATAATGCTGACAAATTTAGCTTGACTGACACTCGAAAGGACTATTGACCAGGACAGAGTCCTCGAAATTTCCATCTGAAATGCAACACGTCACCTACATTATATATTTGATAATAATTTCTACTGTTTTAATGCAAAGCTAATGATTTCTTCTATGCCCAAACTGTAAAGCTACATTTATACATTTAAAAACTGTCATCAAGACATTGGGCCCCTCATTCACTAATAACTGCATGGATTGTTCAAACTTCTCATGAAAAAACTCTGAAAAAACTCACAACATGCATACAGACATGAATTTGTTCTTAAACTCGTTCTAATGTTAATGAACTTGGAACATTCTAAATGAGTGACCACGTGTCATTTGCATAAAACACACCCAGACCATCTCCATATAAGGATATCAAATGCAACCTTTAGAGCCGTACGTCACTATCAACAAACATTTGACGCTCTCTAAAAATGCACTTTCGCCTGAGAGCATGTGTAGCAAAATCCTCAAGCAATGTCAAGTGTGCCATCCTCAAAACCAGATCAAACACAATGAAAACCTTTTATACAGACCCAGATTACAGACCTCTCATTAGCCAGCTACACATAAGCGTCTTTATGCTGAGGAACCTTGCAGCTCAGACATCAATGGACTTTAATAAATATAATGAGATGTATTTAGGATTAAATATTTATGTATACAATTTCATCTTAGTGCGTCTATAAGGCTTCTGAGGGTATGTGATTTCTGCATACGTTTGGTTTCAGTTGTTCCCTTTTTCATAAACTGAGAATACATTTTATTATTAAAGTTAGTGGTGAATCATGATTTGTTTGAAACGCTTGTACGCAGATTTCATGCACACATTTTGTGCACACGCACAGTTATTTAGTGTGCATATTAAGTCATTTTTCTCCTAGAGACCACACAACCATGCTAAAAAGATCTCAAACTAGCCTAGGGTGGTTTTCTGGTTTTCCATTTGGCTGATTGCAGAGAGGTTGGGCACATTTTAGCTCGTCTGGCTGGGAAGCTAGACCAAATGAAGACTAGCTTGGCCAGGCTTGGAGACTCAATTCACATAAGACCAGCAAACCAGTTTATGCTGGTTTAAGCAGGATTTGACATTTTGCAAGATGAAAATAATTTTAACAAGGTTCACTACAACTATAGAAATCATGTCCATTTGCTGCAGCAATAAGACACTTTGTCTCCACATTGTAGAAAAAAAATCTGACCCACTTACCTACACATTTCCACCCTTACACAGAAAAGCTTAATGTCCTTCTGAATCACAGATTTGCCGTTGTTAGGCCGGTTCATTAGGAAAGTCTGGTTAAGCAGGAATAATGAACACCACACAGATAAATTCATGCCACTTGCAGCTGCAAAACAACAAAGATATATGCATTCAGGCGAGATGTAGAATTCTTTTCTCCTTATTATGTTTTAATCATGAAACTGTGCCTTCATTCTGACAGCAATGTGCAGAAAAGGCCACAATGTGTTCATACTGAACCCTGAAGCTAACATGACCACCTGCTAATTCAATCAGTAAGGCTAAGGCTAATGCTAATGCTACGCTCCCCTGTCCTATGCTTTGTTTCTCTGTTCTTAGTCACGTTTCCTGCCTAATTTGTCTCCTTCCCTCTCCAGTTTTATCTTTCTTTCCTAGCTCTCGTATCCTCATTATACCTGTACAATTCATTCATATCTAATTTTTCATGACCAAATGTGAGAAAATGGCAATCATTTTTATGCATTCAGTCCAGAGCAGGGGTGCTGCGACATCTTTGCATGAAACATAGAGAGAGAGAGACCGAAAGAGCCCCACAGACCTGTTCTCACAGATCAAAAGGCAGAAGCTCAAAGGTAATAAAAGAGCGATCTAATAATTATGACATTTTCTGTGCGCTGGAACACCTGTGAGGGAATTGTTGGAGAGGAACTAAACGCGGCTCATTCGAAGCTCCATCAAGGACAATAAGACAAAAGCAAGATAATACGCATGGAAATGTGAAAGAGGAAACAGAGGGACTATTGAAAGCCCCAGGTACCTGCACTAATTACCAGAAGGAACACATTAAAAATAAATGCGCCATTATGTTAACAATTAATATAATTATGTTTGTCCCTGCGGCCACTCTATCCTGTGTATGTGTGTGTGTTTAATGTGTGGGAGTGACAGAGACTCCAGAGTGCATGTGTGTGTGGGACACTGTTTTTTTTTCTCTCTCGCTCGCTCTCTCTTTTTGAAGATTCAAGTATCTATAGGTACATTTTCCTCTAAGACAGTAACCTAATAAGCATTTCTAAAGAATGTGAAAAGTATTGACATGCCATCTCACTTTTTGTGTCTCTTGATCTGTGCCGTCTCCCATTTTCAACACACACTCACACACGCATACACACACAACATAAGCCTGTTTTGATGAAAAACCGCAGAAGGGCGTACATTAATATCACACACGTTCAAAAGAAAATAACCATCTTTCTTATTAATATTTGCTTTGCTTCACCGTCATATCTGTGATGAGCATATTTATGTTGAATTTCATAACACCGAAACCAACCAAATATATAAAGATGAAATTTGCATTTTTTTTTTTTTTAAACTGAATTTTATTAATCTCAGAGCATTTCTGCATTATTGCTCCTTTGGACTTTCCATCTGCCAGGACTTAGTATTTTATTTGGCTCATTTTGTCACCAATTTTTTTGATGAGCATATTTGAACATATAAACCAATCTTTTATAAGGATTAAATTTATATAATAAATTAATTAATTATTGAATAGACTAGAAAATTAGGCCATTGTTCTTTTGGACTCCCATTTCCATCTGCCAGTATTTGTCATTTCATCACCATATTTATGATGAATAATAATTATGTTAATTTTCCTAAACCAATCATATACCTTTAAAGATTACATTTACATATGCTAACACATACAGTGGGTACGGAAAGTATTCAGACCCCCTTAAATTTGCACAGAATTCTCTTGCATAATCTCAGAGATTATCAGAACTCTGAAATCAACCTAAAGATGGAATTTACGTTTTTTTTTTCTTGCGTGATCTAAGGGAGCATTTCTGCATCAACGCTCCTTTGGACTCCCTTTACATCTGCCAGTATTTAGCACTTTATTTGCCCGCTGTTGAATATGAATCTGTCATCCTGTGAGAGTCTGTCTGTGCATAATGTACTCAACTGTCATAAATGAAAGATGCAAAGAGTGTCTCCCTTGTTTGTCTCTTAAAAGGCCACCAAAACAATGCTAACCGACATGAAAAAGCCGTGGGAAAAACTGCAGAAAGCGAGAACGTATGAGGTTTTCCGCGACAGTGAGCAATGTCAGATTGTTTGTTTATCATCACTTGAATGGTTTTATTCATTTATTTTTATTCTCATCATAAGTTAAACTTAAAACACAAGCAACAAAGCCTGAACTCAATTACAGTGTAGCTGTCAAATTGCCTAAGAAAATAAACCACAAAGATGTTGCTATAAAGACAGTGTACATACATAACTGCTTTTCATTTGTAATGATTTTAATGTTGTTGAATTGTTTTGACTCCTGACCATAACTGTTTACTCTGTGATTTTGAGTATAAACTGTCAGCTTTGATTATAGCGACAATCCGTAATTTTCAAAAAACCTTTGTTGATGTATACATGAAGACAGCACATTCGAGCCCTTTGTGAATGGCTGTATTCCAATGTTTATGAGTCGTTAGAAGAGGGACAATTATTTCATGACTCGAAGATTTCAGACTTCCAGATGTTCTTCTGAATGGGTTGATGCAGCTGTTTCCATCTAGAACTGCCAGAGGTTTGTTACGTATATGCTGTGCTTAAGACTGTGCTGTACTTTATTTAGTTGGGCTACAATATTCTACAATATCTACAATACACTACAATATTTCCCTAAACCTGTTATCAATGCATTAATGTAAGTATCCAAGAGGAAGGTTTACATATTAACCGAGATATTTGAGAGATATTATATATATACTTAGCCTATGTAATAACTGTTAGTTACAGTAAAGGCCAGTTCACACAAAGGACGATAACTATAAAGATAACGATAAAGATATAGTTCTAAAAATCATTCTCAATATTAAAGAATAGTAGTGTCCACACCACAGCTATAATGATAACGTCACAGAGAAACGATATCGTTGGAATCACTTTCAGAACGATTTTTTCCAGCTGATGAACGATAAAAACATTGACAGCCAATCAGGATCAATCCTGCTATAACGAGCTCGAGAGTTTAAAGCGGCAGACCACCTAAGAGTTCAAATAAGAGTTCAAATACCAGAAAATATTTTTGTACATGATTAATGAAATTATGATCCTGGTCCCCTATGCACAAGGCAGTGGTGTCATCATGTTTTAAATTAGTATCATAAATACTATAGAGTTTAACTTTAACTTTGTTAAACTGCTTTTCCACATATAAATAGTGCGAAAAAAAAAAATAACATTATCAATTAAAAGTATAGCACATTATATATGCAAATAATTTTATGCAATTACTATATGCAAATGATATATTTATGCTGCTTTTTTTTTTCTTTTCTCATGATTATTTGTTGTTTTTCAGATAATACACCAGCATTGTCTGTAGGTACTTTCTGTTCATCTTTTGAGGGGGACAAATTAATTAGCAAACAAAAGCGTTTGCAGCCAGTGACTATGAAATTAATTTGTAAGAAAGTGGCACTATCATTTTATTTATGCATATGTAGGGGAAAAGGGGAGGAGAAGAAACAAACACGGATAGTTGCCATGCAAACAATCATTTGGCGCTGGCTTGCTGAAGTGGCATAAAGGGAATCAAAATGAAACACGACATGGCAAACTAAAGCTCGAACGATAACAGAGGTACATAAAAATACTTGAAAATGAGAAGAAAAAAGATTAGGCAGTATTGAAGTATTGAGGGTATTGAAGTCGGCCCATCAGGAGAGAGGTTTTGTCAAGCTTGTAGTTGGTTGTGCTTCAATGGGTAGAAAAACGCAAAAAAACAAACAGACCTTCAGCTGGTGAGAGTGAAGAAGCATCTTTCATCTTTCAGCAATACAGACCGCCGGTCAAAAGTGCTGTAGATGTTATTAATGCCGTAATAAGCCCTTCTTGTTCTTTCAAACTGTCTGAAAATTGCATGAGCTCTCTTGTTAGGGTGTGATACATTATTCACTTGCTTCTTTATTTGAAGTTTAAAAGTTCTCTCATAAAACCTTAAAATGAAACCACTCACACACACACGCACAGGCCCTATGTATATACAAATATACTGAGACACGTTCTAAAAAAATGTGTTTTGTTACAGAGGGAAGTACACACTCATGGGAATGTTACCAGAGGAAAATTAACTTTCAGCAGATGCATAAAAACAAATACAATCAGACATCATGCTGAAAACCATAACATCACTAGTCTAACCTGCGGGACTTAAAGAGTAGTCTTAAATAATGTATAAGCATGGACTGATGCATACTGTATTGGAAATGTATTTGGATAGAACAGGATGTGGGTGTGGCCTAAACAAGAAGTGAATCAAAACTAAATTCCGTTTATAGTTTCCAAATAGCAATTATACCTTTCTTTTTTTGTAAATTCATAGATTACATAGTTTTTCATTTACACTATTTATCATTTTTATTACAGCCTTCACATAGAAACATTTATTATTATTATTATTATTATTATTATTCAGGAGAATTTGTTATTTATCTCAAAGGCATTACTTGTGCTTTTCCAAATAAAATATCATACCTCTGGTACCTATCTGTTAAATGTTACTCACATTTAGGCTATTCAAGATGTATGTGAGTTTTTTTTTTCCTCATCTGAACAGATTTGGAGAAATTTAGCATGGCTTCTCTGCAGTGAATGGGTGCCGTCAGAATGAGAGTCCAAACAGCTGATAAAACACAATATATACAATATTTATTTAGAATTGTTTTGGACTGTTCTTACTTGTAAACAGTGCTTGATCTGTGCATAATTCTCTCCTAATTCAAATGCATTTTTAAATGGAGATTATGGATAAAGAAGTCATATTTTAGCCAGAAGCAAAGCCAGAAGTTTAAAATTACTTACTGATGGGTTTGTTTATTACAAACATGCAGATTTTTGCTTCACAATACATTAATTGATGGACTAGAGTCACGTGGATTACTTGTGGATTAGTGTGATATTTTTATCAGCTGTTTGGACTCTCATTCTGACGGCACCCATTCACTGCAGAGGATCCATTGATGAGCAAACGATGTACAGTAATGCTATATTTCTCCAAACCTGTACCAATGAAGAAACAAACTTATTGGATGACTTGGATGAATATAGACATGTTCTTGTAAATATTCAGCAAATTTTCGTTTTTGAGCGAACTAGTCTTTTATAAATAAATAAATTAATTAAATAAATAATATACTGCAGTTGGTCACTTCATATGTTGGTCATACAGTCACTATATGCGGTTCTTAACTAAATAATAGGCACTTCTGGGCACTTCTTTCTGCCTCACCACCACTGAGTTCCTATTTTGCATAGTGTGATAATTATGGCTTCACTGACTAAATTATACAGTCCTTGATGAGGCAAACAAAGACAAATCTGTTCTCTGATATGAAGGCAGGCAAAAATACATTTCTCTGTGCTTCTTTCAGAGTTATGTGTTCTCCTTGAGCTGTTATTTAATCATGTATATCCACAGCAGAAATTTCTCTTTTGTCTGTGATTATTTTGTGAATATTTTGCATTTACATGAATCCCCGGTGATCAGCAGAACGTCCTCAGAGCATAGTATCACTAGAGCTCAATTCTCTCTCTCATTTTGCTTCATTACGTTTCTAATAAGGACAGCTGCATTCAACAGCAATGTATGAATCTTGCTTTTTAAAATGATACAAAGACATTTTGTAAGTCAGTCTGTTTATATTTCTACACAACTCAGATATGCCCACCCGTCATGACCTAATATCCATCTTAAATAAAAATTGTGTGTTCTTTAACAGGAAGTACGGAAACAGAGGTCAGTTTGCCTCTAGTGCAGCAAAACCTTTACTGAACTGTGACATTCCCAACACCAACCAATAGCAATCTCAGGATTCAACATAGAAAGACAATAAAGACTTGAGTGAAATGACATCTTTTATTGCATAGGTATAGAAGGTCCAAATGTAATGTAAAAACAAGTTTACATTACACTGCTATAGTTTAAGTAACTATATTGAAAAATACTGATTTGATAATGATATTGAATATTGATTTGACTTAAAATTATTTTATAATACTTGTAGAGACTAATAAATGTTGTGATTGACCAATCAGAAACGACTATTCCAGAAAGCCCGGTCATAAAATGAAATATCAAATCAAAATAATTAATAAGAAAGACTGTGACATATATTAGTTATATTTTCAGTCCTGAGCCCTGTGTATTGTTATATTTGTGTGCGCACATCTCAATGCTCTTCTTTAAAATACTTAGAGAGATGATTACGAGTAACTACTGTCATGGTAACCTGCTTGCTAATGTAATCATCCTTTGAGTTTTTAATGGTCTCTGTGTTAAACACCATCTCAAATAAGCATCTCAACAGAAGTTGCTATTTCCACTCCAATGAGCTCTGTTTATTGTTATCAGTTACTAATTAAATCAGATGTGGTGGGACTTGTGCACCGCTTGTATCATACGTGATAGGATGGATTATGGCCTTTGTTAATGCGCGCGGGCACAATACGCTTATTCAGTGGTGCACGACCGGGGACTTTACATCACATAATCAAATAATCAAGTCCCAAAACTAATTACAGTACAGCTATGCGTCTTCATTCATGGAGGACTGCCTTCACACTCTATGGCGTACGCTGTGATCCGTGCAAGATTTTTTATTCATTTATTCTTTTCTCTGTTTGGTGTAGAATTACTGTAGTAATTAACAACCTATTTTAGCTTCAGCTGTTGCAGATGCCCATTCGGCTTTGACGCCATTATAACATTAGGGTCGTCAGGATGCACACGATCTTGCACATGAGGATGAGGTTAATATGAAAGCTGTTCACTTCTTTATAATGGATCCTAATGCTGGCTCAATAAATGATATTTAAATGATGTATAATATAAGTTATACATCATGATAACGACTTTCCATCTACCTCTATTAAACTGAGCTGATGATATTATCTATCAATAATTTGTCCTCTATCCCAATACCTATCTCTCACAGAATTATTTTAGAATTTTTATATCTCCATTGAAGGGGTCATATGATGCGATTTCCATTCTCTTTGGAGTGTTACAATCTGTTTGTGAATAGATAAGATCCCTAAAGTTGCAAAGACTAAAGTCTCAAACCCAAAGAGATATTCTTTATAAAAGTTAGTCCATGCCCTCCTAAAACGCCTCGTTCTAACACGCCCCCACATGTCTACGTCACGATGTGGGAAGATACAAATGCAGACATGGTTTTATGATTTACTGTTTAAGACAGTATAAGTCATTATAATCCGTAATTATGTCCCCACTGGATGCAACAAATTATGACCCCTTTAGTATGTTTGTTTATTATTTATTTATTTTATTTTCTCGGGAAGACTGCTGCCTGCTTGCTGCAGGTGATTTCAGGTTTTGCTATCCACGTGAGGACATTTGACAATGTAGGCAAATCTGACCCATTCAAAAAGGATTTCTGACACACTTTCACTTTAAATGGAAGTTTAAACCCAAAGCTGAGGAGGAGCATGTTCTTCTAATCCTATTGTTCATAACATAACGTTACTCATGACACAGATGCTTACCTCACTTCTGAGAAAAATGTATCCCACCACTGAAGTCGACCCACTATTAATGTCAGATGTGCATATCGAGAGAGAAATACAACATAAATGTTAAAATAAAAGTTAAACATATCCATGGCGAGATGAATATCCCTAGAAAGATGAAACATTTTTATTGCTGGTAAAATATATGTCTATAAATATTAAATAATATAAAATTATAAATAAACTATACAATTTTAAATTAAATTCATTCATTCATTCATTAAGAATGGATGAAATAGACTAAAAGTGACATTTAACTGAAACTGTTTTTTTTTTTGTTTTACATTGATATCAGAGGAATAAAATGTATTTTTTAAAATATATTAAAAATAAATCAGTTGTTTTAAATTTTAATAACATTTCACAATATTACTTTTTTTTCCTTTATTTTTGATCAAATAAATGCAGCATTGTTGATCATAAAAGACTCCTTTTGAAAGCATTCAATAATTATTTCAAAAACATCAAAAAATGCTAATATACAGTACTGTTTTCTATACTAGACTCAAATTAAACAGCTTGTAGAGTTGTAGAGTAATGTGAATTGCAGCATAGCTCAGAGAATTCCAGAAGAGACTGGAAAAGCCTTCTCTCTATTTTATCTCATTTTGGTCAGAAACATCTGTAGATATTACAGAGCTCTCAGGTCATTCTTACCTATGGAGAGAGACTGAGAGTGAAGTAGAAAGTCCGGACTCTAATGAACAACGCTCCCCAACCGAGTAACAGTAATCTGTTCTGACTCCTTCCTCTCTCTTATACACTGTTACGCTGATAGAGCTCAACGGATGCAAACCCACAACAGCTGCTCATCACAGGCATAACTAAACAACAGAAAGGTCAACATTAATCTACGTCTCTTTTCAAGAACTGCTTCAACATCTTCCATTTAGATACTTTACCCAGAATCCCTTCAAGGCAACCAGCACATTAGATGATCCGTCTCCTCCAACCGCTGGAAAACACTTGGCAAAAGCCTGAAGAGAGCTGTAGGTTTACAGAGATGCTTAGAAAATGTAATCTTTCATCTTTTGCAGACAGATACCTGAAATTACATGAAATTACAGTTTACAAACATAGGCTTGCTGGTGACACTTCTGGGTTCTTCAGGCGCCCCAGACAAGAGCTGTTTCAGGACAGCGCCTCATTCAAATTGAGCTGAAAATGGACAAAAACGTGATGTGTGTGATGTTGAAATACCCCATTTCCAAAAGATTGGTGGAGATTTCTGTCATTTTCAGTAGATCACACAAACCCTAAAATTTAAAACAGATGATTTTAACCTTCAAAACACAACCATGAAAAATGTGGAAGGTTATGCAAATAAAAAAACATGAAATATGGACTAAATATTTCTTAATTTAATTTATATATGTTTTTTAAATATGAATATTAATTTAAAGTTAAACGTAATTGAATTAGTATTAAAAATAATTATCATTTGTAAAATCATTACCAGCAATTAAGTCTCTTCAAAGTAAAAAATTACATGTATATCACCGTTCAAAAGTTTGGAGTCAGTATTATTTTTTAAATGTTTTTGAAAGAAGTCTCTGAAGGCTGCATTTATTAAAAAAAAAAAAAAACAACAGTAAAAACAGCAATATTGTAAAATATTATTACATTTTAAAAGGACGGTTGTCTATTTTAATATATTAAATAATGTAATATATTCTGTGATAGCAAAGCAGTCATTACTCCAGTCTTCAGTGTCACACGATCCTTCAGAAATCATTCGAATATGCCTTGTTGGTGCTCAGGAAGCATTTTTTATTATTATCAATGTTGAAAACAGTCAACAGGACAGGATTCTTTGATTAACAGAAAGAAAAAAAAACAGAATTTATGTGAAATACATTTTATTTTGTAGCAATGTAAGAGTCTTTGCTGTCACTTTTGATCAATTAAATGCACCCTTGCTGAATTAAAAAAAAAATCAATCAATCAATCATACTGACCCCATACATGTGCACAGTAGTCTATCAGGTCAAAATAGTTTTTAAGCAGTAAAGACACATATCACATGTCTGCTAGGTATTTTACATTTTTTTTTTCTGTTTTCTGTGCTATTTTAGTTTTGTCTGGCTTTAGAAGTGTCGTGTTCTATGTTTTAGGGTGTGGATTAATCAAACTTTTACACATCAAGAATGTATAGAATACAGAATAATGTTGAAATTTATGTCATGTCTGTTAAAAAAGAACTGGTATAAATTCAATATGAACTACTGGAATCACTTTGCAATACTTTTTATAAACATTAACAAGCATTATTACATTGCATAATATTTAACAGGTCATTAGAACTATATTATTGCTCATATCCATGACTAAAATATGCTTGTCTGAAGAACTCAGAAATGCAGTTGGCACAAGGGCCACATGGAGAAATGCCAAAGCAATTCTTCATTCTGGTCATTCATATCATAGCAGCAGGTTGCAGTGTTTCCTTTTTATCTTTATAAGCCCTGCAGGATAATGTTACTGCTAATACAACTGGCACACAAATCAGTTTTTGAATGAAATAGGTAAAGGTTGCCATGGCATCTGCTGTGTTACCAAGGAGATTTTTTACCACATATTTTTCACCGTTGCATCCTTTTAACACCCAGGTTATGACATCTTTTAACTCCATCTACATCTCCATGGCGAGAGTAATTACCTCACATTATGCCATATCACGGAACTACAGGAAGTGTGGAACTGTAAACAAACAGTGTCAGTCCTGTTTAAGATTAAGGACCCGTCCGTCACACCTGCTAAAGAAATAACAGCGATGACACACACGAGTCAAGATCACAAACGACAGCAGCTGCTTCGAGCCAAACCGTGATGCTATAATTACAGACGGAGTGATATCCGTTACACTCAGCAGACTTTTTAAGCACAAAAAGTGGACATCTTTCATATATCAGCATGAAAATTACCAAAAGACAGAAAGAATTAAAAAAAAAAAGGTAGACTTTTACCAAAGAGACCCGTTTTTCTCCATCAGAGTTTTTCTCCCTCATATGATGGATGGTCAGGAGGGTTTCTCCTTTCAAGCTTTCTACCATTCCTTTTCCTTTCTTTCCACTCTGTTTCAGAAAACCCTACTTTAAATGGCAGCCATTTGTAGCTATTCAGTCAGGAAAACAGCTGCTACATGGAGGCACATTCATAAAATGATGCATAAGAAACCTTTAGTGTAAGAGAGAGACATAGCGACAAAGAGGTGAGAGTCTAAGAAAGGAAGGAAAAAGTGCTAAAAAGAGTAGGTGAATGTATGTTTGTGGTGGGACAAACTTCATGTCAATCCATTGGCTGGAGGTGACCTCCTTTGCGTTGGGCGTGTGGTTTAACCCGCCTACCCGGGAGTAAGAGCCGAGGGAGGCCGATTGATCCAAATGCTGCAGATTACTCCGGATAAGTGTTTCAGATCAGCAGATCTTAATGGTGGGAATGAAAAACCTGGTCCGATAAGGCAGGAGACGCTATTGATCATTGTTCAACATGCGGGTGTGGAGACGAGATCCAGGATAAACAGTTCATTTAGAGCTGGGGGTTTGAAGTATCGAACTGCTGCAAAACAGAACAAAGAGAGAGGACGGTATATATATATAGAGAGAGTAAAACACTCACAGTGCTACTTCCTGTACTGAGGAAAAAGTCCTTAACCTGTATTGAACTGGATCAACTCAGCCTATGGAGAATTGAACTCCATTTAGATTTGGCTATAGAGTTGCCAAAAGCTTCGATATTACTCAACTGGTAAAACTTGGTACTGGCAACATCAAGGTCACGGGTTTGATTTCCAGGAAACACTCACACTAATAAACTGAATACTGTGATTTGATAAATGTATTTTTGCATAAACACACTAGTTCACATTATAAGGGAAAACAGTGACACTTTAGATTAGGAAACATACTATTAACTAAGAGTTTCTCTCAATTAACTCATAATCTGCTGCTTATTGATAATAAATAAGGTAGCTGTTTTGTAGTATACTGATTCTTGAGATAAGGGACAAAACATGTCCTACGCACAAAAGCCCTCTTTATGTTAAAAATTAAGAAATTCATCAAAATAAAAGTACTTAAAAAGTTACATTTACAGGAAATCTGTATACTAAGACATTCATTGCTTTTATTTTTAAACTTTTTTTTTTTTTTAGTATTATTTTAAATACATGCTCTATACTTTGAAATATGTATTTAACCTGTCCTCAGCATGAGATCACAATATAAAACTGCCAAACAAAGTCTAAAAAAATGCAACAAATTAAAAAATATACACATATCGAAAGGCAGAGATGTGTATATATCAAATAATACAAAAAGTAAATCTTGCATTATATTTTCCTATAAATATCTATCAAAGTTGTGTCCTCAAATAAAAGTACTTAAAAAGTTACATCTACAGGAAATCTGTATACTAAGACATTCATTGCTTTTATTTTTAAACTTTTTATTTTTTTTAGTATTATTTTAAATACATGCTCTATACTTTGAAATATGTATTTAACCTGTCCTCAGCATGAGATCACAATATAAAACTGCCAAACAAAGTCTAAAAAAATGCAACAAATTAAAAAATATACACATATCGAAAGGCAGAGATGTGTATATATCAAATAATACAAAAAGTAAATCTTGCATTATATTTTCCTATAAATATCTATCAAAGTTGTGTCCTCACTTTGTGTCAACTCTGTCAGGATTTTTTATAATTCTGAATAAATCAGGTACTATCAGCGGCAACTTTAACTCTGAGGAACCCTTTCCTATTTCCTGCTCATTGCGGATCTTACAGTAGGACACACAGTCCTGGAAGTTTATATATATATTTTTTTAATATATTTTATACAAACAATATTGAGGTCTCTTCAGTCACATCTTTAACATGTCAACTCAGTCATTTCAGTGTAATAGTTTCTGTAAATAGTTGTGGGTTTAATCATGGCATTTTTGTTATGTTTATTAATGCAGCTGTACAACATGTGGCTAATGTGCAAACATTGTCCGTTTTGTCAACTCCGTTGTACGTCAACTGTCAGGTTTTATGTCTGATGGAGTTGACTTGTAAGCTGATGGAGTTGACAAATGCTCACAAACTCTTTTTATAGTGATATAATATATGTTTTGCATATGGGGAATTACTGTAATGTTGTTTCATGAATTTATTTACATACGTATTTGGCCTGATTTACGTGCGTTGTTTATTTATTTATTTTTTTACAACCTGCCACACACAGAAATAGTAAATCCTGATGTAATGGACTTCACTGAGAGCGAACATGCCAATTGACCACTGCTTTAGTCAAGCAGGTCAGGCACGAATACAATTTCGTAACTGATGGGATTTAAAGACCTACAGATCCTTTGGATTCATATTAGGAACATTTCTGTTACTGCTACAGGGCAGCACATAATAATGTTGACCATTACACTGAACCGAAATATAAGCTTCCTGTATTTTGTGAACTACTGGAGACTCAGATTGAGACTGGAATCCACTGGAAGGATTATTGTATTAAATTAAATGTCAGTTTAAAAATTAGCTAGTTGTCTTAAATTTGTTGTCTTGTCAATCAGTGGTAACACTTTAGATTAGGGAACACTATTCACTAGTTATATATATACTGTATATTCTGCATGACCATTTTCTAGATCCCTTAAGCATGCCCCATACCAAAACATAACTGTTTGCTCTGCTTCAGCGTCCTTTATATAGATAGTAATCACTCATTCCATGAGACACAGGTGCACCGGGGCGGACCTAAACAATCAGACTCAAAGAGAAAGATTAGGGGAGACATGACGTCACATGAAGGAAGATACACTCAATGTAGGCCGTAACAGTACATTATTTATAAAGTGATATATTTGTAGAGAAAGGTCTCAGCTAATGAACCATGTAAGGGAACAGGTTTTTTAAAAATGTTTTATTCTAAAAATGTACATTTATTCACTTCATAACTTAATTTGTGTCAACTCCATCAGACGCATTAAAACGCATTACCAATCAGACTCAAAGAGAAAGATTAGGGGAGACATGACGTCACATGAAGGAAGATACACTCTTTGTAGGCCGTAACAGTACATTATTTATAAAGTGATATATTTGTAGAGAAAGGTCTCAGCTAATGAACCATGTAAGGGAACAGGTTTTTTAAAAATGTTTTATTCTAAAAATGTACATTTATTCACTTCATAACTTAATTTGTGTCAACTCCATCAGACACATTAAAAAGCATCATATTTTAATTTGATCCACCCAATAACTCTGAAATATTCTGAAATCTGAAATCTTATGTAATAATGGTGTTCAGTGAAGGAGCTGAAGTGATTAAATACATTCTATACATTTTTTTTTTCAGTTTTCACTCGCAATTCAATTCCTACATTTCTTAATTTTCCACCATCCTTAATATTAAATATATAAATATATATTAATATTAAACATATATAACCTATGTTATTTGAGAACATAGACATATTATCATGTAGTTCTGTTCATGTTTTACTATTTTAAAATAAACAAAAAATAGAAAAAATAATAAAATCTTTAATTCAAAATTAACGTTATCTAACAGTGTAAAAAAAAAAAAACTGATGGAGTTGACAAAGGTCCAACTGAGGTTACAACAACTGATTTGGTAACACTTTATAATAGTAACTTTTATTTATAAATCATTAACAAACATTGTATAATGCTTAACAGATCATTAGTTAATATATATTCACATAGCTAGAAACATGAGATAATGTTCTTGTTAATGTTTACTAATGAACTTACTAAACATTACCTAATGATTAACATATGATAATTTAATGTAAATTGAAATACTTACAAATGTTAGTAAACTTTCAGTTCATATGATCTTCATTTGTTGGTATTTGTTTGTTGTGTAGACCCCTATTTACACATCTTAACAAATAATCTATTAATTATTTGTTCATGTTTTTGCAGTATCCAATCTAAAGTGGAAACAATTCATCATTTGCAAATGTTTATACATGTTTACTAATCATTAATACCTTTATGAGCAGTCATTTCAATGGCAAAAAGTGTCTCGTAAGACCTGAATTTACACTATTCACATATATTTACTAATCATTTATTAATCAGTTGTTCATGTTTTTGCAGTAGCCAATCTAAAGTTACAACTATTCATCATTTGTAAATGTTTATAAACGATTACTAATCATTTAGTATCTTTATTGACTTTGGACTTTTATCTACTGTATAAAGGTTTGTGTAAAGGGTGGTTGGTTAAGATTAGCTAAATGCTTGCTAAAGACATAACAGATTGTAATTTAGGTGCAAAAAAAAAAAGTTTTTATTGCCTTAACACTCACATTAGTATACTACTCTTCAGTATATAATTAAACAGGATATTCATTGAATCATAAATAAACAGGGGAAAACAAATACATTTTTTTTTAAGAAAATACTTTATCAAAACAATATAATATAAACAGATTGAACCGTGTTCTCTTATAGTAATCAAATTGACCCCTGACCCTTTAACCAACCCTTAAACCTACCCATACCACCAAACATGTCCCTATCCTCACCCGTATCACACCTCAATAGCAGCTAAAGTGTTGTGCATTAACACAAGCTTTTAATCATTTTATAACATCTGTTAAAATCATTTGTAGATTTTCAATAAGTGCTTGATCATATGGAATTGAAAGTTTAATGACATTTGTTAGCATTTTAACTTACATGAAATAATGATTTGTTAAACATTATGTAAAGTTTAATAAGTTTATTAATTTAATAAGTTTATTAACATTAACAAGCACATTATCTCATGTTTCTAACTCTTTGAATATATATTAACTAATGATACATTAAACATTATATAATGTTTGTTAATGATTTATTAATGAAAGTTGTTATAAAGTGTTACCTGCTGTTTCATTCTGTGTTCTAAATACTCATCAATCATGAGACAAATCTCAAATTATTTTCTTCTACTGACACATGATCCTTCAGAAATTATTCTTAATGCTGAAAACAGTTGTGCTGCTTGATATATATATATATATATATATATATATATGTGACAAAGGGGCTCAGGAATTAACATTGCTCTATATTCTGAAATGTAAAATAATTATTTAATTAAATGAATATAAAACATAAATTTGTAAATGTACCAGTGTGCAGGCATTTTTAGTGTTTTATACATAAGATAAGATACAGTAAGAACA
>NW_015628913.1:1374174-1380224 GCF_001515625.1 Sinocyclocheilus rhinocerous
GCCAAAGGAGCAGATGCAACTTCCCCAGCCTGTTGTACTGCAGCGGGAACTGCTGTACCTGACAACAGGCTATTCCCCACCCTCGGCACGGATACATTCTGCCGAGACAAGGCATCAGCGTTTTTATTGCATCTCCCTGGCCGATATTTAATTTCAAAATCGAAGCAAGCCAACTGTGCAGCCCAGCGTTGCTCAGTGGCCCCCAATTTAGCCGAGGTAAGATGGCTAAGGGGATTATTGTCAGTGAATACCACGCACTTTTGACCGAGCAGATATTCCCCAATTTTCTCGGCCATTGCCCACTTTAATGCCAAAAATTCCAATTTCATGGAACTATAATTCGTCATGTTGCGTTCTGCGGGCCTCAAGCCACGGCTTGCAAATGCGATGGGTCTTACCTTACCCCCCTGATTCTGTGATAGGACCGCTCCCAAACCACTCAGGCTAGCGTCCACCTCAAGAATAAAAGGGAGGGTAAAATCAGCATAAGCAAGCACCGGAGACGTGGTAAGCTTACCTTTCAGGTCTTCAAAGCTTGTCTGACACTGAGCAGTCCAACCACTAGCAAAATCCCTCTCCGCTCGCTTCCGGGATTTTATGTTTCCAAATTCCGCAACCAGCCGATTCAGAGGGGCTGCAAACTTAGCAAACCCCTCCACAAAACGGCAGTAATAACTTGCAAAGCCCAGGAAGGAGTGCAACTCTGACACACTGGAAGGCTGGGGCCACTGGGCGACTGCCTCGATTTTCTTCGGGTCTGTGGAAACACCTTCAGCAGAAATTACATGCCCCAAATAAGCCACCTCTGAACGAAAGAAATCGCAATTACTTAACTTAGCCTTAAGGCCTTCACGCTGTAACTTGCTCAAAACAAGTTCCAGACGTTCCAAATGTTGTGCAACGGAAGATGAAAAAATGACTATATCATCAAGGTACAGCAATAGTGATTGGCCCTGCTGGTCGCCAAATAACCGTTGCATTAGGGCCTGGAATGTGCCAGGCGCATTACAGAGGCCAAACGGCATGTGATTCCATTCGAATAAACCAAATGACGTACAGAAAGCAGTCTTAGATCTATCTTGTTCACTGACAGGAACCTGATTGTACCCGCTAGCTAGATCTAACGTAGAGAAATAGCGGGCACCTGTCAGTGAATCCAAAGACTCCTCTATACGGGGGAGGGAAAAAGCATCCTTCCTAGTCTTCGCATTCAGTTGATGGCAGTTTACGCACATGTGTAAACTAACATCCTTTTTCTTAACGAGGACTATAGGTGACACATAAGGGCTACAACTCTCACGTATAACCTTAGCCTCCAGCAAGGTATTGATATGGGCCTTCACGACCTCGTATTCTGATGGAGGTATACGACGGTAACGCTGCCGAACAGGGACATCATCCAGCAATGGGATGTCATGAGACAACAAATTGGTATAACCCAAATCCCCTTCATGCACTGAGAACACAGATTGATGTCGACAAAGCAAAGCTCTGGCCTGCTCTTGATCCTCAGGTAACAGCATAGACAAATCTGTAGATTTCAGCTGTTCCTCAACTGTAGGTCCTTCCTGAAACACCTGGGTATTAACAGTAGTGTAGGATATCAGACCGAATCAGACAATCTAAGATTTGGTCAAACATGGCTGAAACCTGAGGAGCCCAGAATTCCACAAGAGGCCCAAGACACAGGATGTCGTAAATCACCTCGATTTACTCGCACCAATGAGGGCGAAGCCAATAATCCAGCTGGCAGGCCAAATTCAGGGGGCTCAAAAAGTCCAGTGTCATGCAAAAACTGCTCAGAACAAGTTGCAGTAACCAACTGTAAAGTGCCACCTGGGATGCCCCTTACCTTACGACCGCATACTTTAACTGAACCCACATGGGTAGAACGAGGATGGGAACATACCTCATGACAGTATTGAAAAGCCTGTGTTACAATACTTGGCACCTGAGATAACGAAGGGGATTCAAAAAGAGCAGGTCCATGCTGCCCGAAGAGCTACTGGTAGCATCGGCTGAGAACATTCATTCCCAAAACTCCCGGCACCTGGGAACACAAGCCACCAGGAGGATCTCGAACAACCAGCACCCTGCATTTCAGCACTAATCTGCCACAGAGTTCGACATCCAATTCCATATATCCAATATAGCGGATGTCCAACCCATTAGCAGCACGAAGTTGCAACCATTGACATGACCTAAGACGATCCTGACCCCATGGTTCAAACTCTTGCAAGAAACAACTCTCTGTTATACAAATCACAGAAACCCTTGCACGTGCAGTTACCGCGGGAGCATTGTGGCGGCGTACTACACATCGTTACCAGTCATAGGAAATGCAGGCTATTTGTATGACGACAGCTGTGAACCATCGTGAGCATCCAACGCACAGCAGCCGGAAAACCAGAAACAACGATCCGTCAATTCACAATGGAAGGATCTTACCCACATTGACCACTGGCACAGAAACAGTACCTCGATTTACTCGCACCAATGAGGGCGAAGCCAATAATCCAGCTGGCAGGCCAAATTCAGGGGGCTCAAAAAGTCCAGTGTCATGCAAAAACTGCTCAGAACAAGTTGCCGTAACCAACTGTAAAGTGCCACCTGGGATGCGCCATACCTTACGACCGCGTACTTTAACTGAACCCACATGGGTCAAACGAGGATGGGAACATACCTCATGACAATATTGAAAAGCCTGTGTTACAATACTTGGCACCTGAGATAACGAAGGGGATTCAAAAAGAGCAGGTCCATGCTGCCCGAAGAGCTCCTGGTAGCATCGGCTGAGAACATTCATTCCCAAAACTCCCGGCACCTGGGAACACAAGCCACCAGGAGGATCTCGAACAACCAGCACCCTGCATTTCAGCACTAATCTGCCACAGAGTTCGACATCCAATTCCATATATCCAATATAGCGGATGTCCAACCCATTAGCAGCACGAAGTTGCAACCATTGACATGACCTAAGACGATCCTGACCCCATGGTTCAAACTCTTGCAAGAAACAACTCTCTGTTATACAAATCACAGAAACCCTTGCACGTGCAGTTACCGCGGGAGCATTGTGGCGGCGTACTACACATCGTTACCAGTCATAGGAAATGCAGGCTATTTGTATGACGACAGCTGTGAACCATCGTGAGCATCCAACGCACAGCAGCCGGAAAACCAGAAACAACGATCCGTCAATTCACAATGGAAGGATCCACAAAAAGGGGCTGTACCACTAATGGCGCGTCCCAAGCCACAAAACACTCTCGTTTTTATAGTCCCCACAACGAGCTCTGATAGGTTTAAAGTTCCAGCATGACCCCAGCCAATAGCAATAAGGGTTATACTACCCTGCTACATATATATAGTGAAAACTGTAATACATTCTTTAATGAATAGAACGTTTAAAAACAACATTTATTGAAATAGAAATCTTTTGTAACATGATAAATGTTCTTACTGTCACTTTTGATAATTGTAATGCATCCTTGATAAACAGAAGTATTAATTTATGTAATACATAAACAAATAAATACATAAATATCTTACTGACCCTGAACTTTTGGTTAAACCATTTCATCAGATTCTCAGGTAATCTAAGAATGCCTTAAAATGACTATGACTATGACACACAGTGTATGAGTATGTTATGTATTTCAATGCTTAGAGTATTGCACCAATCCTAATTAGTCCATACATATCAAGCAAAGCAGCTCAGTAGAATTTGGCTGAAGCAGGAGCCATAGCAAGCCAAAGATGGCTATTTTAAAAACACTACAAAACAAATTATGTTGTTTAACATTGGTTTATTTATTAATTAAAGCCAATTTACGTCTCACACTACATATTGAAAACTTTTGGCCAACAGCAGACTTTGTAGCCCAGCACTAAATTTTCAAGAACATTCAATGTTGTTGCATCTAACAGGCAAAGAGAGAGCGTGTGAACATAAAGCTAGAGGAATGTTTTTTTTCCATCTGCATCAGTAAAAAGGTTAAGGGTTCGAAATGTAATAAGTACAAAATGGCTCCCTGTTGAACTAAGAGGCAAATAATGTGATTTGCATGAGAAGTAGAGCATTACTCAACATGGAAAGGTCACTAGTTTCAACTAATATTAGAAAGAGACCGACAGTCAGGTTTATGCGTCACTTAAAAATGTAGTTTGGAAGTTCATTTTTCTCTGTAGTTTTCTGGATATAAAGCAATTAAGTGAATGAAATGGGTGCATTTGAGAGAGATGACAGGTAGTCTGTCACACTCCTACCATGTTTTCCAAGGACCAGCCGAATGACACAAAGGGAGCAGGATGGACAGATTTGGAGAAAGACAGACCATTCTTCATCGTTTATTGCCATCCCACTGAATCATGTGGCACGGAAGACAGCCGGTCTGGTTTGCGAGAGTGTAATAGCTGATCTTATGTCTTCTTTTAAGTGTTATGAATTTGTTCGACTGCTATTTTCTCATGGTAGCTGTCAGCTTCTCACAGAGGCCTGAATAAAGAAGAAAAGATGGACAGAGCTGTTGGATCTTCCTTGGGGTTTCACCTGCCAAACAGACTCAAAACAGCCTAGTTAGAACGTCAATACTAGGATGACTACCCTTTTTAATCCTCAAACTGAGACACACAGAGGGTGGAGGTATCCTTACGTATCCTTACTTTTAATTTTTTTTGGTGGGAGATGCCCACCCATTAGGGTGACCATACGTGCCATTTTTACGGGACACGTCCTGGCCAGGATTTCTATATTGCCTAAAATATCCAGGTTTTGGCTGTTTGCGCTGTGCAGACCGATCTGTGTATGACATCCGTGAGAGATATAGAGAGCAGAAGCTCCTTATGCTTTCGAATCTCTCTTGCAGTACTTTGATGTCAAACACTGATCGGTATGCGCAGCGCTGCTTCAAGTCGAACGAACGAATGAACACATCTAATCTGTATGCGTATTTGCATCACTTTGACTGTTCTCTGTAGATCCCACCTTCTCGCGCGCCACAATTGGTCGATTATGCACAATGCCTGCATGTTATTGGTCAAGCTACTTTTCGATCATTACCTTCAGCAAGTATGAAAACAGGAAAACAAAGCCAAATATAGAAATCTTGGCCAGGACGAGTGCTGCTGTAATTAAAGCTAAATTCTCAAATTAATGCTCACTTTTTAGAATTTTCATAAATGAATGAATAAATTAATATATAATCAATATGCCACTGAATACTGGAGTAACGACAGCTGACAATTCAGCTTTGCCATCACAGGAATATATTGCATTTTAAATTATATTAAAATGTAAAACAGTTATTAATATTTAATTGTAATGTTTCATGAATTTACTCTTACGGTATTTTGATCAAATAAATGCAGCCTTGGTGAACACAAAATACTTTCTTTGATTAAAAAAAATCTTTTGAGCAGTAATGTATCTAACATGTAGCCTTTATTTCTTCCAGAGCATCTCGTTACTGTTTTACTCAGTTTCCCCAATAGAATCATATTCAAATAACAAAATAACATACATATTTTACTGTAGTCATTCTTATCAATATAACCACATACACATTATGCAAGTGTCAGAATATTATTTTGCTATTTTTTTTTATATGCTGATTATTTTGATGTTATGAATAATTTGTTTAAATTCTCAGTCCCACAACAAATACACAGTGTTGCCAGGTGCTGTCAAACCCTCCAACATCTGTTTGAATCTCAGAGTACCCTGTTCCCTTACAGCTATCGATAACCAATGACAGCTGCTGTCAAAGTACATTTTTACTTCATTTCCTCTAGCTCTACCTGTTCAGTAGAGGGCTAAACTCAGTACACAACATTAGCCAAGGTGGAAAACCAACCAACGCTTGATGTCTGTTCGTATAGTTTTCCCCCATATAAAGAAAAATCATAAATGAAATCCCTTTACCTCTTATTTGAATTTAGGCAGCATTGAGATTAAATGGAGATTTGTCTGCAACAAAACATCATACATTTTTAATATGAACTGAAAATGTCTTCTCAAATTGTGAAAAAAAAAAAAAATAAAATAAATA
>NW_015628913.1:1380350-1390039 GCF_001515625.1 Sinocyclocheilus rhinocerous
AAATATATATATATATATATATATATAGTACTGTTTATATTAGGAGTGTTCAAAGCATTGTGACACTACCATTCGCATTGTGACAGCTGTCATTTATAATCGAAAGATATAATGTCATAATGACATGTGACCACCATGACATGGGTTGATGGGACAAAGTCTGGTGTTCAATTTAGTTATTAACTTATACAATTTTGCTAAACTAAGTGCAAGACAGTGTATTCCTTTTATAAACTGAAAGGTTATGTCAGTATTTGGCACACATTGTGACTTTTATTTATTTATTTATTTTATATGTGAGAGTTCCATGTCAAGCTTATTTTGACACCTGACAGGAAACCTGGTTAGTCACTGAGTCCAACTTGAGACTGTTTTTCTGTCTTGCATGTGTCATATGCAGTGACTCATATAGAACACGACACTTTTGGATTACAGCAGTTTATCGACATTTTCTGTTGTGACGGTTTACTGCATTTTTTGTGACATCCGTGAAGAGAGAAAAAATCAAACATCCTTGAGAAGAAGACCACAAGAGACACGACTGGGCTATCATGCTGAGAAAATGTGTGTGTAAATGCAGTAAGGGTGAAGTGTGGCCAAGTGCATTGAATCCATAAGACAGTGTGTGTGGAGTGTCTCTTGGTGTGATATTGGATTATAGCTGTAATAATCCCAGACATCCACTGGGAAACATGCTGATAGCACAGATTGGGATTTTTTTTTCGACTCCACACAGCGGGACCAAGGAGAATAAGCCAAACCTTGTCAGCATTCCAGACCCTGATTATCGGATTCGGTTACTGGATATGGTACACAGCTCCTGCTGCCAGAATTCCAAACCTGGAATTCTTGGAACCAGGCTGGTTTGCGCTAGGCCACAAATGCATACAGGATAAGCGAGCAAGTTGCTGCTATTGAGTTTGGGATTAAATGAACAGTTCATGCGAAAGTGAACATTCTGTCATCATTTAGCTTACTCACTCTTATGTTGTTTCAAATGGGATTTTATTTAAGAGATGTCAATTGACTAATCTTCAACATGTTTGCCATTAAACATACATTTTGGAGTGATCTATTTTTAGAGTTCACACCAAAACAAAATGCTGTTTTATAAGAGAAGTGACTGACAATTGTGCGAAAGCTAGGATGGGATTCAGTTTATGCCAATTCTCATTTATTTAATCTATGTTATCCACAAAGAGTAGTTGACTGTGGCACAACTCTGACAGAAATTCAGTGATGTCAAGGCTGTGATGTGATTGGTTATCAAGGGACACGTGATCCAAGTTGGCCGTTACAGTTTCTCCAGTGGTAGAGCCATGGACCTTTGTATCTTAATAAGACCATACCTTTGGTACAGCTATTCACTGTAATTATGACAGTAATATTTTTACAACAAAAAATTCCACTCACTTAGCTGTAGGGGGCTCCAAAGTCACGAAAATACCCAAAACTACATGTAGCTGCTTTAAAATACAATAAATAGAGCCGCTATTAAATTAAAATATTTCCTTTGTTAGTTCTTAAATCTCTTTTGTATCTGTGCATATTCAGTCAGTTCAAGACAAGCAAGAAACAATGGCATCTGATAGCTTACCTGGCATGACACATTTTCATACAGCAATATATTGATATTACGGCAGGCAGCATTTAGAAATGGCAGGTATCTATGTATGATGCCAGGGAAGATGACATGTGACTGTAATTGTTTTCAGTCAGCAGGTCTGCTCATTTATATGTATTTTCATATAAACTAAAGATTCAAGATTAAAGGTTAAATAATTCTGCTAATTCTTTAATGTGAACAGATGCAACAGCTCATATTTATTCATATTACAAAAGGTTAACAAATGTTTTACTTCATTCAACAATGAACATTCAATTAATATTAATGTAAAATAACTTTAACAAAGTAGATCAGGCAGTTTATGACTGTATATAATCATTATAATCAAATAAAATACATCTTTGTACTCTAACACTGCTAAATGTCCTCAAATCACAATTCATGGGTGTTGTTTTAATTATTAGTATTGTCACGTCTCTTTTAATTATTCGCAATCCCCAAAAGCAATTTCCTCTGTTCTCATACCCGGATAAAGTATACAGATAAGCCTACCTTCCAGAGAACTGCAATGCCATGGAGAAAGTTAAAGAAAAATGTTAATAAAGATTTACACAGCACCAAGGCAACTTGTGTGAAACCTGAGCCTTATAAACTGTATTAATACACAGACAAAACACATAGTGCCTGTTAACATCACCTCAGTGTGTTTTTAGTAGTTTACTAGTAAACTTAGTATTCTGTTTCATGTTTTGACAGTTTCAGCTGTATTTACAGATAAAGGACCTAAGATAAAGCGAATACTGGGTGACACGACTCTCAGTTATATAGGGCACATTATTACATTCTTAATGTCATGCAGTTATTTCTCCTAAGGTAGGACTTTAGATTTTATCTTGTGTGTCTGGGTGGATTAAACAAACATGACGTGTTTTGTGGTGAACATTCGGAGACATACAGAGCAGGAACAGTACAAATATACTCATTCAAAAAGAATGTGTTGACTGAAGATCTGCTATACAAGGAATTATAAAAGGAATACTTTGGGTTCAATTCAAGTAAAAAAAAAAATAGTGCACCGAAAAATGAACATTTGCTGAAAATGTACTTAATGTACCCTCAGGCCATCCAAGATATAGATGAGTTTGTTTGTTTATTCATCGGAACAGATTTGGAGAAATTTAGCATCACCAATGGATCCTCTGTAGTGAATGGGTGCCGTCAGAATGAGAGTCCAAACAGCTGATACAAACTTGACACAGTCCATCAATTAACGTCTTGTGAAGTGAAAAGCTGTGTGTTTGCAAGAAACAAATCCATCATGAAGACATTTTAACATTAAATCGTCACTTCTGGCCAAACTACCAGTCCATAATCCATAATACCACTTCCTCCAGCTCAATCGACAGCACTTGTTGCATAATGCTGATTACCACAAAAATTAATTTCAATTGTCTCTACTTGGCGTCACTGGGTTTGGACAATGTTTGTAGTGACCGACATTATTATTATTATTTTTTTCTCTAGTAGAATTAACTATTTTTTTGACAAAAGATCAAGGAAAATCATGATCCTGTTGAGCGCTGGAACTCCAGGATGGTTTAATTTGTTGTGTTAAAAAGACGAGCATGCTGCAAATGGCAGCCAAATAGACCAGAGGAGGCCCATCTAAACAAGCATCAATAATAGATGGGACCCATCCTGAGCTGTGCTCAGCAGGAGGGCCGTATGACAATCCACACTGTCTGTGGCCCTGAGTCTCAGTGCAAAGGGTCCATGTGCCACCCCCCATGTGCTACCTCCTTGTCCTCACTAACAACGCTCTTTGGGACTTAAGCGGCTCCTCAATCTTTAATGTCTGCTTAAGCCAAAAAGAATGCTAATTTCTGTGGCCTGCCACCAATTTCCTCCCTTTTTACATGTTTCTATGGTTCTCTGAAATTACAAATCTCTTTCCCCTACGGTCCTATTTAGATCTGCACTCAACAGCTGGGGACGATTACCCATAGGAAGCCGGAGGGGAGGAAGGGTCGCATTTTGAAGTTGCTCAAGAAGTTATGAAGATGGCAGTTGTGAAATAGAGGCTATGGAGGTGGGGAGCGGCAGACCTCAGGCCCAGAGGGGGGGCTTTCACCCTGGGCACAACCTTGACCTGGGGTTCCCCGACCACCTCCAGAAGTGAGAGCAGCTGCATGTCTGTGAAGATTAGCCAAAACAAGGAAGAAAGGAAAGGCGTGGGATGAAAGAGAAAAATAAAGAAAAAAGAAAAAAAAGAAGTGACTACCATCCCCAAATCTGCCTCACCTCCTGCTGTCTGTTTCTGAGACAGGAGCCATCTTACTTTGTGATGGTCTTATGTGTCCATATCATCCATATCATCATATTCACCTCATTGGTGTCATTATACACAAAAAAAAAAGTAAAATATTTTCATGTCTTATGATCACCAAGGCTGTATTTATTTGATAAACAAAAAAAAAAAAAGGAATATTGTAAATTACTACAATTACAATTACAATTTCTGTTTTCTAGTTGAATATTGTAAAGAGTTCATTCATACCTGAGATGGCAAAGCTGAATTTTCAGCAGTCATTACTCTTCAGTCTTCAGTGTCACATGATCCTTCAGAAATCATTCTAATATGCTGATTTGGTGCTCAAGAAACATTCCTAATTATTATCAATTTTGAAAACAGTTGTGCTTTATACATTTATACATAGCATTCTTAGAAAGGTAAAAAGAGTAGTTTTTTTTTTTTCAATTTTAATGCAAAAAAAAAAAAGCATCTTAATGATCACAAAATTTTGACTGGTGTAACAGTCTAAATTAACCACTGCTACAATTTTTAATGCAAAAAGTAAAATTCAGTCATTATTTGCATTATTTACAATATTTACATTATTTTGAGCATAAAATATACATTTATTTTTGTCTTATTCCGTTTTTTTTTTTTTCTATACAGTTGACTTGACGACAACATCAAATGGCATATTCTTACGTCTCATGAACAAACGGCACTGACTTCTAAAAGTGCCATATTTATTTTATCAAACTTTTACGTATTTATACTGTTTATGCATCAAAATATTTAGTTTGTCTCCCAAACAGCACAGAAAACAAGCTTGGAACAACACGAGGGTGAGTAAATAATGACAGAATGTTCATTTTTTGGGTGAACTATCCCTTTAAGCCTTGGCTGTCAGTAATTATTAATTCAACTCATGGGTTAACTTTATTACCAGCCTGTCCAATTAGAATATTAGGAAGCAAGCAAACCAATTCATTAATGACACCTTTTATGTTACTGCATGAGAAGTGCTGCAGGTGGTACATTATGGAATGTCAGAATAATAAACATCAAGTGAATGAACACTGAGACAGATATAGGATTGCATTCATCTAGAGTTGAGGAGTCTTTTGTATTTCAAGTGCCCCCCGCACCTTTAATAATTCAACGTCTGCTGTTACCTCTCCTATCCATCCATCCCTCCCTTTCTCCTTCTCTATTTCAGTATAAACGGTGTCTATCGTGCACCACACAGGGGAGGCAACACAAACATGAGTTACCCATCTCACAGTCTATGTGAGCGTATAGTGTTAACACCATATTGACAGTTCTTGTTTTGTCTTAGCTGTCTTCTTGGCTCTCGGTGGCTAATGTTAGCACTCCTAGCTAGTAAACAGCTCCTCTGTCTTTTCACACAATGAGATCTTCTCGTCTCCTGAGCCGCAGTGACTAAATTAGCCCTGAGTGCTTTCCCGCAAGCAGAGATCAACCATCAATCACTCAACACCATTACTAACAGGTCAGCCTGAGCCATGTCCTCTACACACGCGATACGAGAGACCGCAGTTATTAAAATGATTGATCTATCCATCCGCATACCTCTGCGGTGGCTTTCCTCTTCATTTCAATTACAGCACGTATGTTGCAGGTTATTGCGTCTCGTGTATTAAAAATGCAGCCGTTGTGTTGCGTGCACCTTAAATAAATGATACAACATGGCACTTCAAAGCTGCTTATTTCGCAGCTCTTAGCGTGCACAAATGCGCCACAACCTTTCACCCGCCAGGGTCTTTGTGTCCAGGTTCAGAGGCTGACCAGTGAACCCAAGCTAGAATCTTCCACTACCCGGCATTTATCAAACAGATAATTCAAGCTCATGGAGAAGCAGGTTCCTCTAGACCTTGCTGGGACCAGGGGTGATATCATTATCCCAGGAACAGAGCTGATGGCACTGGGAGAGCTTTGTGTTGTGACTCCTCCTGGAGCCGGTCATTAAAACAGCCTGCCTTCATTCATTATGGATGTGTTGTGTGCTTGCTTGGGCCTTTGTTCGCTGTAAAACCTGCCTGTCTCTGAAGAGTCAAAGCATGAGTGATGGGAGAAGAAGGTGTGCGAGACGAGAATGAGACAGAAGCAGACAGACAGGAGTGTCTGCGGAAGTGGGAGGAAGGTAAGCATGCATTAACATGGTTGGGAAAGCTACTTTTAAAGTGTATATTGCCAAGCTACATGCTAATCAT
Organism: Sinocyclocheilus rhinocerous; assembly: GCF_001515625.1. NCBI lineage: Eukaryota > Metazoa > Chordata > Actinopteri > Cypriniformes > Cyprinidae > Sinocyclocheilus > Sinocyclocheilus rhinocerous. The sequence continues at coordinate 1,386,442 of NW_015628913.1, forward strand.
AATCACAGTCAGGTTACAGTTTTGAAAAATGTAGTTAGATATGCAGCAAGCTACGAACAAATCATTGCTACACTACAGTTAGTTACAGAAAAAAAAGCACACAGAATTTTGCTTTTAAAAAAAATGATGGATGGATGGATAGATCCATATTTTAATCTGAGCCATATTTTGGCGGGAAATTTTTTTTTGAATGAATCAACAAATCTTAACGATTTATACTTGTAATTAGTACAACAAAAACACACTGATTTAAATAACTGAGTCAGAAGCATAGTACATAGTACAGGGAAATGAACAGGTGAATCATTTTTGTAGTCACTCACATGAACTGTCTGAACAAATGATTCACTAGAATGAAACCAATTCACACTTTCCAACACCACATAAAAGAGTTAAGGATGAACCAATTCATTAGAATCATTTAGACTTTCCAAGATATGAGAGAGTGGACCATTTAAGATGAACCGATTCACTAGAATCATTTAGCTTTTCCAACACTACATATGAAATAGTGGACCATTAAAATGAATCGATTCACTTGAATAATTATGACTTTCCAACACTACATATGAGTGGACCATTTAGGATGAATACAGCCACTAGAATTAATTAAACTTTCCAAACAGCTGAGAAAAAAGACTGTTTAGTATGAGCCGATGCACTAGAATGAATCTGACTTTGCCCCAAAAAAATTCATTCTGTCATCATTTACTCAAATTGACTGACTGTATATAGAAATACATAAAATAAATAAATAAATAAATGGGGACCAGCAATTGCTTGGTCAGCAGTATTTTTCAAAATATCTTCTATAGTATAGTTTACTGCCACACTACTGAAAAATCTAGTTACATTATTAGCGCTGCTATTTATAGTTAGCTACTCCATAACATTGCTTATCAACTATGAAACTCCTTCTGCAGAATCCAGGAAGGAATTATGAGCAGCTTTATTTACTGAAAAACAGCTTAGATGAGGTGTGAGAAGCACTCGTGCCCCCAGTAAACAAGATCGATGGCCCAATCAAAGCAAATTACGGGGCTTCTGGGAGGAGGAACGCTCACACATAACCATTTCCAACCTCATCCCTCCAGATCCCTCTCTTTTATTAATAACAACACAGAGCTGATCTTAGGTCAGCTATACAGCTTGTAATAGCCTCATAACATCGGTGCAACGCTCAAAATGCTCCTCCACTGAAACGAGATAGAGGCCTTATTACATTAGTTCCTGTCGTGAGGGGACTTACACGTCTCCGCCGGTTAAATTTGCTGCGGTGGCAGCGGCCCGTAGGTTTAATGGGGATATGATGTTGTTCTGCGGAGATACACCAAAGCACCACAGTTTCCATGACAATCATTTATCTGTAAACGCAGCACAATTTCATTCGTGATTTTAATGGGCAGCAACAACATAGACGGTCACTAAAGACAAAGGAATAGGCTGTGAAAATACACACAAAGACTCTCTCTCACTCTCTCTCTTCCTCTCACAGTAATGAAATCAGATCTCCTGCGCACTTCAACTGTTTTGAAAATGACTCCATAGAGGACAACACAAACATTTCCGCGAGTTGCGTGAAATTAGAGATAGATGGAATCACTTAGTGCCGGCATTCACAATTCGCCACTTTAGAAGGAAGATAAATAGTCTGTGTGCTGTGGGATCTGTCCACCTTAGCTAAATGCCCTCACTCGCTCTCTCCCTTCTCGCTCTTGTTTTTCTTCTGTTCTGTTCTGTTCTGCTGATGTATGCAGAATACAACAAACTCCACATGAAAAGGGAGAAAAATTGAGGCTAATTTCCATTAAAAGATGACAGTTTTAATGGCAAATGAACACTCAAGACTGCCGATAACGTCTTGCGCTAATGAACCGACTCAGCGTTTCTTTTCCTTTTTTTTGCTTGACTGGCAATTACCAACACTTCATTTTCTTCTCTCTTTCTTTCCCACATTCTCTCCTCCCAAAGGAAGTTGTTTTCCTCCCACTAGTCCAATTTCTTCCTGTGACTTTTGAACTTTGGCTGGGAGGAGACAATTTATCGAATCATAACCGTTACAAAAATGTTATGAATTAAAGGTGCTGTGAGCAATTTGAGCTGGTTTGCAAACTTATGCTAGACTTAGCCACTGAACTTGGCCATCCTTCACTCACATGTCTTATCAACACAGCAGAAAACCTATTTCAGAGATTTATATCGGTTAAAAGGAACATACTATAGGGGCTGGGCAATTTTGCCTTTTAACAATTATGAAAACAATATAATCAAGATAAAACTATTATTGTATTGCATTATGTTTTGAAATGAAGCTGTCATTTTATCTTGCATTATAAATCCAGCGCACCCTATTCCTTTACAGCAGTGCGCTTCCGGCCCTCCCTAAAAACCAACATTCAGTAGATTCAATAGAAAAAGGTGCCTCTAATTACAATACAATTTACTAATTAACTGCAATGAACACCAGTGGCAGTAAAACACCAACAACTTTTATTAATTTTCACACAAATTATGATTACGGGCAGATTATCAATTAATAAAGACTTTGTGTGGTTCCTTGCAAAAATGCTATGTTATGACCTCAAAACACTTTTAACATGCATTATTTGTAAACTAATACATCACATTACCACGTGTATGGCTTTTGTGATGTAGTAAACTTGCTCAGTAGCTCACCTGGTACAGCACGGCACTTGCAATGTAAAGTGCTCGAATACAAGTCCCATGAAACAAGAGTCACAATAAAAGAGCTCAAAGACTTGTAGAAGCAAGCAAAAATGGCATGGTTGCTTTCACCACTATTGGTTTAGGATTTTGCGTAGGTGGTACGTTATTTTTTTAAATTTTAGTGCCACTCACTGGATATTTCATTTCTGAACTGCCACAATATGTACAACAACCAGCGTAATAAATAGTTCACGTTCATCTGTTTTGAAGAAAACTCCCCCTCAAAAATATCTATGAAATCTGCTATCAAATGGTCATGGAGACATTTCAGATGATAATATCAGATGTATCTGGTTATTACGCAATCAGAGTGATCTACAAAGTTCATAGTCAAATAGTTGATCAATAGAACATTGATTAGCTCGAATATACATTTGCTTTGACTGCTTCATATGTTCAAATACAGGCTGATCAAAGATGGACTAGAGTTACTAAATGATTATAAACTTGGCAACCTCAATTAACCCCTGGATCAGTCCTCTGCTTCTTTCTCTCCCTCGTGATATCATTCCATCTCGTCTAGCCAAAGTTTTGACAGCTCAGTCTGAAACCAGCAGCATTAGAGATATCAGATTCCTGCTGATTGGAGGGGGATTTCCTGTTTGCTGTTCTGAGTCATGTACTGAAGCATTTCTCATCCCATTCTCACAGTGCTCTAAAGTTGGAGATAAAGCGTCCACACCCTGTCAAAGTGTTTTGCTGTCAGACTACTGTCTTTTGAGTCAAAAGTGAGTTCTCTAAATAAAATATGTTATGCTTTACCTTCTGTTGGGATTTAATGGGTGATGGTATTGGTGGTTTGGTGTTTAAAAAAATGAATAAATAAAATGAAATAAATCACATAAAAAAAAAAAACAAAAAAAAAAAAAAT
>NW_015628913.1:1390052-1390699 GCF_001515625.1 Sinocyclocheilus rhinocerous
CATGTAATCAACTGTATTTCTTAATATAATAATATACCAAATATTTAATATTAACTTTATTATTGTTGTTTATAATAATGCATTTTATTAGTTAGCATTTAATTTACATTTTACTATTATTTCATATTTACTATTCATCTTTATTGTTTTAATCATATAAATGTAATTTATATGTAGTTAAATTATATCAAGAATGACTATCTGTCCTCGAGAATCACTTCCATTAAATGTTTCATGATTATATTAGATTTAATCTGATATTCCTTAAAAATGACAAAAAAAAAATGTGTTTAAACATTTCAAGCAAATGCTGTGGGGAGCTGCTTGTCTGCATTGGAAATAATTCACCAAAAGTAACAGATTGCTGCAGACAGAAGTCGCTGGTCTCTCTCTCTCTTCTGTATGCACAGAGAGGCAACAAACCAATGATTGGTTCTCAGGGGACGGATGGAGTGGAACGTGTCCCAGCCGGCACACTGACCTGATTATCATTGTCAAATCTCTTCTTCCTCTCCGGGATTGAGTCTGTCTGTCCACAGATCTGTCACTTGTTCGCCTCTGCACTCACTCATCCTCTTTACTCCTTCTGAAATGGAGTAAAATGTTTATATATATGTACAGTATATATATATATATATATATATATA
>NW_015628913.1:1390805-1395417 GCF_001515625.1 Sinocyclocheilus rhinocerous
CACACACACACACACAGAGCATCCGTTCTCAGTGGGTCAGGCTCATGCAGTCAGCAGCCCCATCAGCTGAGCAACATCCCTTTGAAAAATCGTCTTGCTGATTTTTCTATTTACGAGCTGGCTGTGGAACAGTATTTATCCCATAATTACACCACTGTCACTGACAATTTCCATACAAATAATCAGGAAAAATTGAAAACGGACCCAAGCCTCTGTAAGGCAACATTTCCACTCTGTAAAAATCCTGCCAAACATCTTTTTCACTGCTTTTCAATGAAGCAGCAGGGGAGGATGTCCAAAGAGAAAGATGCATAAATGTCTTTCAAAGTTAACAGGAGTGAAGCTGAAGTATTTGGATGTTTTAAATGACCCAGCTAATGAGGAAAATCAGCTATCACTTAGCGGCTGGGGACTTTCCATGTGGTTTGCATATAATGATATAGTGGGTAGTTTTTATTGATTGCACATGAAAAACACATGCAAATGCATTTACACATGCATACAGACATGCTTGAACCCTAAAATATAAATGTGTCCAAATGTTTTGCTATATCTTTCATGTGTTAGTGACCTTTTCCAGAAATTTGGTAAGGTCAGTATGATCCTTCAGAATTCATATAATGCACTCAAGAACATTTCTTATACAACCCCAATTCAAGAAAAGTTGGGACGTTTTGTGAAATGCAATAAATTCAAGAATCTGTGTTTTGTTATTTCTCTTTAACTTTTATTTAATTGACAAAAGTACAAATAAAAGATTTCCAAAGTTTTCACTGACCAACTTAAATGTATTTTGTAAATATAAACAAAGTTTGATTTTGATGGCGGCAACACACTCCAAAAAAAGCTGGGACAGAGGCAAAATAAAAGTGAAAAGGTTACAGAATATCCAAATTGTTGTTTTGAAACAGTTCACAGTAAGCAGGTGAATTGGTAATAGGTGAGGGGATCAGGTTTGGGTATAAAAGGAGCATCTCAGTCTTTGCAAGCAAAGCTGGTTCATGGCTCATCAATTTGTGCCAAATTTCATGAGAGAAGTGTCAAATAAATCAAAAATCAAATATCTCAATGCAAAATCGCATAGAATTGACGTCTTTCACCAACTACCATACGTAATATTGTGAAAAGATTCAGGGAATCCAGAGAAATCTCAGTCTGTGTAGGGCAAGGCAGGAAACCTCAGTTGAATGTGCATGACCTTTGAACCCTCAGATGGCATTGCATAAGAAACCGTCATGCTGTGGTGTTAAATATAGCCACATGGGCTCAAGAGTACTTCGGAAAACGTCTCAGGTTACGTATGTAACCATGGTTCCTCGAGGGAACGAGACGCTGCGTCGGAGGACGCTTCGGGAACGCCCTTCAGCGTGACCGGCTCTGAACCTCTTGTGTAATCAGTCCAATAGATGGGTGTAATAATTTTTACTCAGTTGTAAGGGAATTAATCATTATTAATTCATTCAGGTTTATTTCTAGCTCAGGTTCTAAAAGAACTCGATCTGAGAATTCGAGGTCCACCTGATCAAACTGACTTTGACTTTAAATAGTTTATACTTTTAAATCAAGGGTCGTCCAGCGAGCCGGTGATTCTCAGTATATTTTAACAAATTAAATATGTGTTTTCCTGGCCACGGTTAACACACTTATGATAATTTGTCAGCTCTTAAGAGAGAGGTAACGTTGATCTTGGCAAAGTTTTAACCTTGAAATTATATGACACCAGACACTCGATTATTTATAAATGAAACATGAAATTCATTGGCTATTCTAGATTACATCAAACTAAGCTAAAACACACATACACACAAACATACAGTTTCAGAGGAAGGAAATTATGTTAACGGAGTTCTGAGTTTCATAGTTCTACCTCGTTTTCACGAGGGATGCGAATTCACCTTAAGAATTCACAGAGCAACGAATCTAAATTCACCAGTTCAGCAGATTAGAGAGTTGTTCGTTTACTTGCGTTCTGCTGATTCCGTGGCTGATGCGGGCTTCCGGGATGTCTTTGAGGGAACCCCATTACTGATTGGTCGCTGAGGTGACGTCGGAATGACGTCCTTTGGAAAACCCCTCGTTGGATTGGTTGGTCTTTGATGAAGCAGAGGCTTGAGCAGTTCTGCTGAACGTCTGAGTTTGCAAGACTTTAAGTTCTGTGAAGATTTCACGAAGTATCACTGAAGTGTTGAGTTTAGATGGCTGGTCGCTTTGATGGTAAGCGCGTGAGCACACGTGGGGTGCTCTAACACGGCGACAGGCGAGAGCAAGCAAATCTGTCCTGCATTGGGTTTTTGCTCTGCTGCATAAGTCCGTCCCACGACGCGACCTTCCAATCGCCTTCTTGCGCAGGCGGAGCGTGCATACATTAACAAGAGGCTTCAATTCATCACATGAGGACACCATCTATAAAAGTTGTGTTAATACTCCTATAAAGTCTCTTAAAAGCAAGTATTGTACATACTATTAAAGTTTACTTCATTTCAACATTCTGCATTTGTCGTTTCCATTCGTTCAAGATTAAACTTCACATATTACACACATTTTAATATCCTCATTTCCTAAAAAGGGGTAATAAACACTGGTTAAAGTTGCACCGATTACATGAAACACGTCAAGCATATATATACAACATACAACATACCATTTGTGATTCTATGCTCTGATATTTTTATACTTTCAATGATTAGCAACGATCGTCAAAGAAATCTTGTCTCTTTCCTTTGGAATGCAGGGGGAAAAGGGAAGGGTCCTGCGGTCATTCTCAGGTCAGATCTGAGAGTCTGCTGGAGATTCTCCTGCTGGACAGGGAGCTATAAAATTGTCTCTTTTGTTGATCGGATTTAGCAATTTATGCGTCAAATGGTCATGAGGTCCGTGCGATTCTGTGCAGGACTCTGTCTAGATATTAGACCTCTTTGTTCTTTGGTCCATTAGATGTTTTATTGATGCTGAAACCAGTCACGAAACCTACTGACCTTCTGTAGCTTAAACGGATCCAGATGGGAGGGGTCAGTTCTTGTTGTCTTAGTATTGTGTCGACATGGAGGTGGCCTGGCAAATCATTAGCTCCGTGTTTTCTTTGTAAAGATAAGCAGAGCGAGACAGGAACTCATTGGAGAAAGTTGCCGCCTGGCTGGCCATGGTTCAGCTTCGCCAGACTTTCAAATCTCGCCTAGTGTGGAAGCGTGGACAACTAAGGCGCGAGAACAGAGGAGCCAGGGGTGGCTCGCATGTCTAGGCCATAGAACCTGACGAAGGTTAGGGTCGTGGACCATCCCGCAGCGTCGCAAATGTCCTGCATCGAGACACCTGCCAAGAAGGACTTAGAGGCCGCCACACTTCTGGTAGAGTGAGCCTTGACCCCAAGAGGCGAAGGGAGATCAGAGGACTCATAGGCAATAGAAATGGCATCTACTATCCACCGACTGAGGGTCTGTTTTGTAGCTGGAAGACCTCTCTTAGGGGGACCATAGCATACGAGCAGTTGGTCCGCCCTTCTCCACAGGGCAGCTCTGTGGACCTATGCGTCCAGTGCTCACACTGGACACATACAGTTTAGCTTCTGCTGGTCTGGATCCCTGAAGGGAGGAGGACTGAGGGCCTGGAGTACGACAGGCCGTGGTGTAGAGGACGGGACCTTAGGAACATACCCCGCTCGAGGGAACAGAAACGTTTTGGCCAGCCCGGGTGCAAAGTCAAGATAAGAAGGGGCCACTGAAAGGGCCTGCAGATCCCCAACTCTCTTGAGAGAAGATATCGTCTTAAGGAAGGTAGTCTTGATAGTAAGGTGGTGATCAGAGATCTCCTCGATAGGCTTGAAGGGAGGCCTACAGAGAGCTTCTAGCACCACAGCCAGGTCCCACGTGGGGACACGAGATCGTACCGGAGGCCTCAGCCTCAGCGCACCGCGGAGGAAACGTGTAACTAGGGGGTGTCTGCCCACTGACTGGCCACCAAGAGGGGCGTGGTAGGCCGCAATAGCCGCCACGTAGACCTTCAGGGTGGAGTGGGTCAACCCTGCGGAGAAACGGGCCTGCAAGAACTCCAGCACTGTACCAACCAAGCACTGGGTCGAGCTGGCGGTCTCCGCACCAAGAAGTGAAAAGTTTCCACTTCAAGGCGTACAGTTCCCTCGTTGAGGGAGCTCTGGATTGGAGGATGGTCTCAACAACCTCGGTTGAGAGACCGGAAGCTAGGAGTTGTGCCCCCTCAGGGGCCACACCCACAACTTCCACAGCTCCGGATCTAGGGAACACGGGTGGAGATAGGACGAGCCGTCTCCAACCCGTCCACCAGATCATATGCGATTCCCACGAACTCAGTCGCCGCCGTGCCTCAGCAGCAGTGGGACTGCAATCGCAAGATCACAGGCACGGACACACTCCTCGGGGCGTGCCCGGCGAGAGCGGAGCGCTTAACAGCGGGCTTTTTTTTTTTTTTTTCGAGAGCCGACTGCGCGAGCTCCGCCCCCCACTGATGCTGTTCATTATAATATCAGGCATAATATGCTTGTGTAACTGATGTTTGTGCAACTGGCGAGCTCATTGACGCCCTCCGTATCAATCTCCTCGGAGAAAGACAGGCGGAGCGTCGCGCCCTCTCCCCGGGGGGG
>NW_015628913.1:1395538-1425905 GCF_001515625.1 Sinocyclocheilus rhinocerous
ATATCAGACTGACACACACACAGAGCGCTTGCTGAATGACAAAAAGCTGACGCTGGTCTCACCGCACGTGCTTCTATAGCTTCCTGGTCATTACGTCACCCGCCCGTGACGTCTCGCCCATCTATTGGACTGATTACACAAGAGGTTCAGAGCCGGTCACGCTGAAGGGGGTTCCCGAAGCGTCCTCCGACGCAGCTCGAGTTCCTGAAGAGGAACCACTGCCACTTAACACAATCTGCCGCTGCATCAATAAATGCAACTTGAATCTCTATTACTCTAGAAGAAAGCTATATATCAATTCTATGCAGTGATGCCTCGGGGTACTCTGGGCCAGAGCTCATCTCAGATAGTCAAAAAGACAGTTGAAATGTGTGCTGCGGTCAGATGAGTCCACATTTCAACTTGTTTCTGGGAAAAATGGACCCAGAGACCAGAGACCAGAGGGACCATCCAGACTTTCATCGGCGACAGATGCAAAAGCAAACGTCTTTGGGTGACAGCATGGGTGACTGGCATATGTGGCAGTCTGTGGCATTGACATGGAGGCATATATTGGGATTTTACAGAGACATATACTGCCATCAAGATTTGATGTTTTTTAATGGGAAGTCCATGGTTATTAGATCAAGATAATGCCTGGTCTCATTTTGCATGTACTACAACAGCATGGTTTCATAGACACAGAGTGAATACTAAACTGGCCTGCCTGAAGTCCAGATCTGCCTCCTATTGAAAGTGTATGACCAGTCATGAAAAGGAGAATCAGACAATGACGATCACAGACTGCTGAGCATCTGAAGTCTTGTATCAAGTGAGACTGGACAAAAAATTTTGCTTGCAAAACTTTAAAAATTAGTATCCTCAATTTCCACTCAATTAAACATTGTAATTAAAAGGAAAATTGACGTGACACAATGTTAAACATGCCTCTGTCCCAACTTTTTTGGAGCGTGCCACAGCCATCAAAATATTTTTTTTTTAAGAAAATAACCAACTATACCTAAAATCAGAATTCATTCATTAATATTCTCTATTCAACATGTTTTGCTTTGCCTAACATCATATCTGTGCTTGCTTATATGATCGTGTCTCGGACTGCTCCCTCACATTCCTGCTTTTATTCAATTACATTCCTCTCATGTGTGCTTTTATCACTCCTCCCTTCTCGGCTTTTTCTCTTTTTCTCGCTCTCCCTCTCTCCTCCTCCATTACTCTTAAATGGATTTGTTCGTGTCAAGCTGATTCATTTCTGTACCATATATAATATTTTTTGTTCCATTCTTCCATAATCTATACAGTCCAGCTCTGTGATAAATGCAGCAGGATGCGATCTTCACAGTCAGAGCTCAAAACGCTTCGTATAAATGCTGCTGTGTCTCAGTTTCATGTCTGTTGTGAACCTGTCACAACACAATACATTACAGACAGAAAGAAATAAAAACTATATTGGATCTGAAAGCAAACCTGTAAGTGAGCGCTGTTACTAATATTATGAGAAAATATCAGCCAATCAAAAGACTGCGTCAGCATAAAAGCCTTCATGGTACAACAGCAAAGTCTAAAGTTCAAAGAGAGAGAGGAAAATGGTGAAAAACTAAATTATGATTGTTTTTGCTGGCAAGAAACCTTGACAAGTGGACCTCAAGGAAAAAAAAAATATGACAATGAATGTGGCACCTTCATTAACCACATGAAACTTTGCTCTCACTTTGTATTAGTGCTTTTTGCATAACTGTCACAACATGGTGACAAGATAGCTTGAACTAAGAAGAAAAGAAAACCTAGCAGATGGCTCACATTAACACAAGCTCTATTGACTCTATGGTGAATATTATGTGATAGATATGATATCCAATGGTGAGCTGGCATACTTCAAATATAATAATATTGTGCAAATAAATTATAGAGGTGGAAAGTGTCAATAATGAATAGAGGCTATGTTAGCATGTTTAAATGAACATGAAAGCCAGATACTTATGTTTTATGCTCAATAGGCATCAACTATATATGCATACCACAATCACACATACAGTACATGAAGAGTCACTAAATAAACTACAAGGCCAAAGTAAAAAGATGAAGGGTGAAGCAGCAATTTTTTCACCTTTTTTATTTCTATTTCAATAAAATCTACTCTTTTGAACTTTCTATTCATCAAAGAATCGGTTTCCACAAAAATATTAAACTGTTTTCAACACAAAATAATAATAAGAAATGTTTCTTGAGCAACAAATTAGCATATTATAATGATTTTTTTTGGTAAAGATATTAGAAGGATCATGGAACAGGAATACATTACATTTTAAGATATTAAAATAGAAAATTTTAAATTGTTATATTATTTCACAATATTACCATTTTTACTGCATTTTTGCTCAAATAAATGCAGCCATTGTGAACAAGAGACCTCTTTCACAATTAATATTTTAAACTGACAGCCGTATAGCATATATAGTTGTTTGTGTTAGGTGTGTATGGTGATATTTAGGTGTGTATGCTGATATTTAATATACAGTATGATTAGTTACATCATTATAACAAATATATTATGATGCTTCATTCTAATTTACATTTACATTTTTAGCTATCAAATAAATCCTTTCTACCACTGACAGATATGACAGTTATTTTTTATTTGAACCTATTTACAGAAAAGATTATCTTGTCTGCGACATCTCGATGTCTTATCAGGCGCGGTATTAAACAAATCTCAGGTGATTGAGCCATTTGGCTGAAACAATGGCTCCATTATGTATCATGTCACAGTAGCATCATCTAGACAAACCCCACATGTTACAGCAGATGGGTAACATTAATCTCTACTGAGAAAGAGAGAGAGAAAGCACATTTCGAGGGCACCAGAAAAGGAAGAGAGAGATGAGAAACTCTACTTCAGCCAAACATTTAGCAGATTTCACACAACAGCTCTTTCTGAAACTTGACCTTTGTGTATGATGAAATACGAACAGTTGTACAGTTAAAATGCAAAATATCCACTGTTGAGACCCGTTCACACAAAAAATTAAATTAAAAAGCAAATCAAATACCAGACAAAGTGCCTATCCACACATTTCACACACACTTTGAAGAAACACATTCTCAACAGACAATATTTTACTCACTTTAATGCAAAATACAAGCCTGAAAATAAATAATTGTTCATGCTAGATATGATCTGCATAATAAAAAGAAATTCTAATAATTTTACTTTTTGTTCCTTACACTCAATCTATTCTTTATTCCTTTTTGGAATGCCTTTTCCACATGACGCAAACGTTCCTATGTGATTGGTATGTTTTCGCTTGGTGTGAATAGACCTTAAAGCCCAATTAAGTCATGCACTGAATAAATTAAATTGAGAAAACAACCTTGTGCGAAATATTTTTGGACAACGCTATTAAAAAGTCATATTTTGAGTCTGCAAACATGTCCAGTTGTCACTTTGACTCATGTCTGAGTTCAGGCCTGCATAAGATGGCATGACAGCACATGATTAAATCTATCCTATCTGATTACATACTTTTGCTGAATGTCGGTGACACACATAATCAGCCTCAACCACTGAGAGAAAATTGCTTTGCATTGCACTGTGCAGCTATGAATGCATTACTTACATAAGGCGAGTGCAGTTGTATGGTGTAGATGATTAAAAACAGACCAACAAACACAAAAAGATTAATCGATAAAAACTGTTTTGTCAATAGCACAGATGGCCCTTGCATTGCTAATATGATGCATTGCAAATGGATCAGCTACTGAAAATGATATGGATGTGGCTGGGTGTAAATGGTTTGCTGTGCTATGACCACTGTAAATCAGCTGTTCTGTCAAAAGAATATGTGACATCCTCCTCAAGAGCGCCAGCATACATGAAACAGAACACAGAACCAATCTTTATTTATTTATTTTAAGAAATTAACACTTTTAATTCAGCATTTTAAGACATTTAAGGATCATGTGACATTAAAGACTAGAGTAATCGCTGCTGAAAATTCAACTTGGCTATTACACAAATAATCCATATTTTAAAATATAGTAAAACAGAAAACAGTCATTTTAAATGGTAGCAACATTTAACAATGGTACTGTTTAACTGTATTTTAGATCGAATAAATACAGCCTTGTGAGCATAACAGACCCCAAACTTTTGAACCAGAGATGCTATTATAGTTTTATTAATATTCTGAAATATTTATTGCTTTAAAATTTTATGTTTTCATTTTACTTTTATAGTTTTAGTAAGTTTGTTTTGTGTTTTTGTCATTTTTATGTCTATATAGTTTATAATTATTTATGGTAGTTTTAGTTATTTTAGTTTAATTAAATTAAAAAATAAATAAATAAAACAACTAGCTGAAATAAAAAAAAAAGTTTACTTTTTTTCAATTGTTATGATTAGTTTTAGTTAAGTAAAATAACCCTATTTTGAACAGTAATATATACATCAGTTGCAAAGCCAGATTATTGACTATCAACATCCAGTCTTGCCTACTTTGCCAAAAACCCTGGAAATTGTATAAATCCAGCTTGGATCTGTCAATGTTCAGTTAAAGCAGGTCTTTTTTATATTTAGTATGCATCAGACAGTCAAATGAGACTACATGGAACAAATTAACCCATTATTTATGAACTTAAATAAAGAACAAGCAATTATCAAAGTAACTGTGGCAAAAAGCTAGTGCCAGAAGATTGAAGTAATGTGTGTAAACAAAAAGTGTTACATGACATTCTCAACTTATTTACTTTGTAAAACTGTCAAAGCTGCACAAAATCAACAATATTAGTAAATTCACAGATTTTACAGTGTTTAGTGTAAAGTAACACTACAGTATCATTATCTATTGCTGAAGTCAAACCACTATTAGCTTTTCACAATGCAACGCCGTGTCATCGAGTTCAAGTGACTATTTGTTTTTGCGCCCTGCATGCTCTCTGTGAAGTTTCACTCAGAGTCTGGTTCACATTAAAATACTCATTTAAGTAATGCAGCACAGCTTTAGTGAAATTGAATTAATTACCTAATGAATTTAATAATAATTCTGTCCCCTTCTCTCTCAGATTAATCCCAGATAACAGAGGGGTTTTGGGTTTCAGGGCAAGACCTGCTGAGACTCAGTACATGAACAAAGCTTTCAGATTAATGTTGTCTTGTTTGGAATCAGTCCTAAAACAGCATGTAAGTAACAGATACCATAAAGATGTCATAAAGAAGACGAGTTTATTACTGTGGCTACTCATTTCAAAGTATTTAAAGTTGTGTTTATGTAATCTTGTTGTTTCTGATGTTGAGAAATGAACACAAAATAAGATTAAACCATTCTTTCCGATGAATATCAATGTATAAAACACAGTGCTGCAATACCAAAGTTATGACGCCATTAAAATGATGCCATTATAATAATTAGAATGAGATACAAGGGTATCGTTACCTGGATATGGTGTGCAACTACCAAACACATTCAAGTGTTCGTGCACACACACACACACACACACACACGCACACAATGGTCTGGGAAAAATGGACCCAGAGACCAGAGACCAGAGGGACCATCCAGACTTTCATCGGCGACAGATGCAAAAGCAAACGTCTTTGGGTGACAGCATGGGTGACTGGCATATGTGGCAGTCTGTGGCATTGACATGGAGGCATATATTGGGATTTTACAGAGACATATACTGCCATCAAGATTTGATGTTTTTTAATGGGAAGTCCATGGTTATTAGATCAAGATAATGCCTGGTCTCATTTTGCATGTACTACAACAGCATGGTTTCATAGACACAGAGTGAATACTAAACTGGCCTGCCTGAAGTCCAGATCTGCCTCCTATTGAAAGTGTATGACCAGTCATGAAAAGGAGAATCAGACAATGACGATCACAGACTGCTGAGCATCTGAAGTCTTGTATCAAGTGAGACTGGACAAAAAATTTTGCTTGCAAAACTTTAAAAATTAGTATCCTCAATTTCCACTCAATTAAACATTGTAATTAAAAGGAAAATTGACGTGACACAATGTTAAACATGCCTCTGTCCCAACTTTTTTGGAGCGTGCCACAGCCATCAAAATATTTTTTTTTTAAGAAAATAACCAACTATACCTAAAATCAGAATTCATTCATTAATATTCTCTATTCAACATGTTTTGCTTTGCCTAACATCATATCTGTGCTTGCTTATATGATCGTGTCTCGGACTGCTCCCTCACATTCCTGCTTTTATTCAATTACATTCCTCTCATGTGTGCTTTTATCACTCCTCCCTTCTCGGCTTTTTCTCTTTTTCTCGCTCTCCCTCTCTCCTCCTCCATTACTCTTAAATGGATTTGTTCGTGTCAAGCTGATTCATTTCTGTACCATATATAATATTTTTTGTTCCATTCTTCCATAATCTATACAGTCCAGCTCTGTGATAAATGCAGCAGGATGCGATCTTCACAGTCAGAGCTCAAAACGCTTCGTATAAATGCTGCTGTGTCTCAGTTTCATGTCTGTTGTGAACCTGTCACAACACAATACATTACAGACAGAAAGAAATAAAAACTATATTGGATCTGAAAGCAAACCTGTAAGTGAGCGCTGTTACTAATATTATGAGAAAATATCAGCCAATCAAAAGACTGCGTCAGCATAAAAGCCTTCATGGTACAACAGCAAAGTCTAAAGTTCAAAGAGAGAGAGGAAAATGGTGAAAAACTAAATTATGATTGTTTTTGCTGGCAAGAAACCTTGACAAGTGGACCTCAAGGAAAAAAAAAATATGACAATGAATGTGGCACCTTCATTAACCACATGAAACTTTGCTCTCACTTTGTATTAGTGCTTTTTGCATAACTGTCACAACATGGTGACAAGATAGCTTGAACTAAGAAGAAAAGAAAACCTAGCAGATGGCTCACATTAACACAAGCTCTATTGACTCTATGGTGAATATTATGTGATAGATATGATATCCAATGGTGAGCTGGCATACTTCAAATATAATAATATTGTGCAAATAAATTATAGAGGTGGAAAGTGTCAATAATGAATAGAGGCTATGTTAGCATGTTTAAATGAACATGAAAGCCAGATACTTATGTTTTATGCTCAATAGGCATCAACTATATATGCATACCACAATCACACATACAGTACATGAAGAGTCACTAAATAAACTACAAGGCCAAAGTAAAAAGATGAAGGGTGAAGCAGCAATTTTTTCACCTTTTTTATTTCTATTTCAATAAAATCTACTCTTTTGAACTTTCTATTCATCAAAGAATCGGTTTCCACAAAAATATTAAACTGTTTTCAACACAAAATAATAATAAGAAATGTTTCTTGAGCAACAAATTAGCATATTATAATGATTTTTTTTGGTAAAGATATTAGAAGGATCATGGAACAGGAATACATTACATTTTAAGATATTAAAATAGAAAATTTTAAATTGTTATATTATTTCACAATATTACCATTTTTACTGCATTTTTGCTCAAATAAATGCAGCCATTGTGAACAAGAGACCTCTTTCACAATTAATATTTTAAACTGACAGCCGTATAGCATATATAGTTGTTTGTGTTAGGTGTGTATGGTGATATTTAGGTGTGTATGCTGATATTTAATATACAGTATGATTAGTTACATCATTATAACAAATATATTATGATGCTTCATTCTAATTTACATTTACATTTTTAGCTATCAAATAAATCCTTTCTACCACTGACAGATATGACAGTTATTTTTTATTTGAACCTATTTACAGAAAAGATTATCTTGTCTGCGACATCTCGATGTCTTATCAGGCGCGGTATTAAACAAATCTCAGGTGATTGAGCCATTTGGCTGAAACAATGGCTCCATTATGTATCATGTCACAGTAGCATCATCTAGACAAACCCCACATGTTACAGCAGATGGGTAACATTAATCTCTACTGAGAAAGAGAGAGAGAAAGCACATTTCGAGGGCACCAGAAAAGGAAGAGAGAGATGAGAAACTCTACTTCAGCCAAACATTTAGCAGATTTCACACAACAGCTCTTTCTGAAACTTGACCTTTGTGTATGATGAAATACGAACAGTTGTACAGTTAAAATGCAAAATATCCACTGTTGAGACCCGTTCACACAAAAAATTAAATTAAAAAGCAAATCAAATACCAGACAAAGTGCCTATCCACACATTTCACACACACTTTGAAGAAACACATTCTCAACAGACAATATTTTACTCACTTTAATGCAAAATACAAGCCTGAAAATAAATAATTGTTCATGCTAGATATGATCTGCATAATAAAAAGAAATTCTAATAATTTTACTTTTTGTTCCTTACACTCAATCTATTCTTTATTCCTTTTTGGAATGCCTTTTCCACATGACGCAAACGTTCCTATGTGATTGGTATGTTTTCGCTTGGTGTGAATAGACCTTAAAGCCCAATTAAGTCATGCACTGAATAAATTAAATTGAGAAAACAACCTTGTGCGAAATATTTTTGGACAACGCTATTAAAAAGTCATATTTTGAGTCTGCAAACATGTCCAGTTGTCACTTTGACTCATGTCTGAGTTCAGGCCTGCATAAGATGGCATGACAGCACATGATTAAATCTATCCTATCTGATTACATACTTTTGCTGAATGTCGGTGACACACATAATCAGCCTCAACCACTGAGAGAAAATTGCTTTGCATTGCACTGTGCAGCTATGAATGCATTACTTACATAAGGCGAGTGCAGTTGTATGGTGTAGATGATTAAAAACAGACCAACAAACACAAAAAGATTAATCGATAAAAACTGTTTTGTCAATAGCACAGATGGCCCTTGCATTGCTAATATGATGCATTGCAAATGGATCAGCTACTGAAAATGATATGGATGTGGCTGGGTGTAAATGGTTTGCTGTGCTATGACCACTGTAAATCAGCTGTTCTGTCAAAAGAATATGTGACATCCTCCTCAAGAGCGCCAGCATACATGAAACAGAACACAGAACCAATCTTTATTTATTTATTTTAAGAAATTAACACTTTTAATTCAGCATTTTAAGACATTTAAGGATCATGTGACATTAAAGACTAGAGTAATCGCTGCTGAAAATTCAACTTGGCTATTACACAAATAATCCATATTTTAAAATATAGTAAAACAGAAAACAGTCATTTTAAATGGTAGCAACATTTAACAATGGTACTGTTTAACTGTATTTTAGATCGAATAAATACAGCCTTGTGAGCATAACAGACCCCAAACTTTTGAACCAGAGATGCTATTATAGTTTTATTAATATTCTGAAATATTTATTGCTTTAAAATTTTATGTTTTCATTTTACTTTTATAGTTTTAGTAAGTTTGTTTTGTGTTTTTGTCATTTTTATGTCTATATAGTTTATAATTATTTATGGTAGTTTTAGTTATTTTAGTTTAATTAAATTAAAAAATAAATAAATAAAACAACTAGCTGAAATAAAAAAAAAAGTTTACTTTTTTTCAATTGTTATGATTAGTTTTAGTTAAGTAAAATAACCCTATTTTGAACAGTAATATATACATCAGTTGCAAAGCCAGATTATTGACTATCAACATCCAGTCTTGCCTACTTTGCCAAAAACCCTGGAAATTGTATAAATCCAGCTTGGATCTGTCAATGTTCAGTTAAAGCAGGTCTTTTTTATATTTAGTATGCATCAGACAGTCAAATGAGACTACATGGAACAAATTAACCCATTATTTATGAACTTAAATAAAGAACAAGCAATTATCAAAGTAACTGTGGCAAAAAGCTAGTGCCAGAAGATTGAAGTAATGTGTGTAAACAAAAAGTGTTACATGACATTCTCAACTTATTTACTTTGTAAAACTGTCAAAGCTGCACAAAATCAACAATATTAGTAAATTCACAGATTTTACAGTGTTTAGTGTAAAGTAACACTACAGTATCATTATCTATTGCTGAAGTCAAACCACTATTAGCTTTTCACAATGCAACGCCGTGTCATCGAGTTCAAGTGACTATTTGTTTTTGCGCCCTGCATGCTCTCTGTGAAGTTTCACTCAGAGTCTGGTTCACATTAAAATACTCATTTAAGTAATGCAGCACAGCTTTAGTGAAATTGAATTAATTACCTAATGAATTTAATAATAATTCTGTCCCCTTCTCTCTCAGATTAATCCCAGATAACAGAGGGGTTTTGGGTTTCAGGGCAAGACCTGCTGAGACTCAGTACATGAACAAAGCTTTCAGATTAATGTTGTCTTGTTTGGAATCAGTCCTAAAACAGCATGTAAGTAACAGATACCATAAAGATGCCATAAAGACGAAGAGTTTATTACTGTAGCTACTCATTTTCAAGTTTTTAAAGCTGTATGTATGTAATCTTGTTTCCGACACTGAGAAATTAACACAAACTGAGATTAAACCATTCTTTCTGAGGAATATCAATGTATAAATCACAATGCTGCAATAACAAAGTTGTGACGCCATTAAAATGATACCATTATAATAATTAGAATGAGATACAAGGGTATCGTTACCTGGATATGGTGTGCAACTACCAAACACATTCAAGTGTTCGTGCACACACACACACACACACACACACGCACACAATGGTCAAAGATAATGAACAGCAGAGGTAGAGGGATTCTACAGAGAGCATGAGAGAGGGAATTATAGTCCTGTGAGCTGAAGTGCTCTACTCGAGAGCTCCACAATGGCGGCCCACCCTTGCCTGTGGCACTGAGAAGGTTGTTTCCTGGGCAACAGAGAGCTGTGAGCAGGGCATCGGTCTCTGAAGTGAGTATGAAGAGCTGTGGACCCAAGCCAATAGTTCATCTCAGGAACAAAAACACTGATGGAGTCACACTAACACACGCACATAATGTTAGGAGGATAGAGGGTGTAGTCGTTTCACAAACTAAGAATTTACTTCAGCACCCAGTAGCAACCCTATGTCATGATGTCTAAAACACTGTGGAACATCGTTGGTGGGTAGACTCAAAAAATTGTTGTTGCTGCAAGCTACTTCAATGAGCTAATACAACAAAGGTTGAATGCTGAAACTTAAAGGCAGGGTAGGTGATTTGATTCAAAAACATTTTTTGTTATGCTGGTTGAAAGTCAAATCCCGATAGCAATCATTAAGTTATGTGCTCTAAATGTATTTATATCATCTTTGGGAGGCGTAGGACCATAACATGTTTGTCTAGTCATATTCCTCTGTGACGAGTGGGGCGGGGCCGAGAGCCGTGGGAACGGAGCGAGGCCGGTGGAAGGATTAAAGCTCCGGAAGGATAAAAGGAGGAGTAACCACAGTAAAGGACGAGAGAGGACCAGGCCTGGACTATTTATGTTGTTTTGGTTCTGTTTGTGCACGGCAGTCGCCCGTGAGGGGCTGTCGCGCTATTTTCAGTTTTGTGTTTATTTCGTTATTAAATTATGTTTAAATGTTCGCCAGTTCCCGCCTCCTTCTTCCCGATCTGCAAACTTTGTTACACCCTCGTTCCGAGGGCTACGACAGTCTGTCCTACCTGGCTGACAAACATATGTATTTGCATACCTCTTGCACACACTCGCACAGACATGATATGTCCTCAGTGTGTTCCATTACGCTATTACAGACCGAGCGAGAATGGTAGGTGTTATTATTTTAATATTATACACTTTGTATTGTAATGTTTTCTCACTGGTGAATGAGACATGAGGTAATCTGACAGCATTGCATTCAACATTCTACCAACAGCATCTCTCATCGTGTCGCTGGTTAGCCTCTGGTCTGCCTGTGCTCGTTCATGTGTTTTGGAGGAGGCGTGGCTTTGGAGAGTGATTTACAGGGAGGGTGGGATCTTATGCTTATGCTCCAAGACAGACAGATAAGCTGAAAAAAAAAAATGTCTGAATGTCTACACAAAACAATCAATGTCCTGACTTTCAAATCAGTATTCAGTGCCCATCTGGTTTATTTCCCTGCTTTTGTATGTTATATAGATCTTCAAATTTAATTTTCCTCACCAGAAAGTTTTGCCAACAGCCCTAAGTTTAAGGCTCTAAAAGTTCCCTCAGCAAAACCTTGACACCAGTCTCCTACTTTGACGCATAACATTCACTGTCACATGCTTCCCTTTGAAAATGTCCTACCTTTTTTTTTTTCAAAGAGGGAATGTGTCATTGTCATCTTTTGCCTCCCTTGTTTATTTATTTATTCTGGGTCTGAGTCGGACTACATTACCTTCCATCCAGAGGTGCGAAGTAGCACTTTCAACACACATATTTCTCTTTAACACACACACACAAATGCACACCGACTGTCACCTTACACATGTTCTGCCAATGGGGACTGCATTAGTAAGCAATATAAATATTTATAAGTCTTCTAGAAATCTCCAAGATGTATGTTGGTGGTAAAAACATCTTTCTTTCTCTATCCTGCTTATACTCAAATAGGCACACATTCGTATATTAGATTAACAGGCTCTCACTAGAGCTGACATTCTTAAAGAGCTCAGTGTCAGCAGAGACGTTTGTTTGAGCACTTTTCATGCACTCATCTCCCATAATGATGTGCTTAAGAGAAGCAAAACCATCACTCATTCTCAACAGTGAACTCTGTAAAGTCTTACAGTCCTGCCGTACATACATGCACACAAAATAGCTCTTGAATTATATAACGAAGATCAAAATGCTCTCATGCTTCTGGAAACACTTGAATGATGTCTGACTAAACTTTGTTATTGTCAAAGTACACTGTATATATTCCTAAGAATGTCATATTCCAAAATGTATTTCCATATATTTCTAATTTTTTCTGTTAATAATAAAATGTGAGTGGGAACAATGCTAACAGAAATACATCTTTGAGACAGGAGAAAAAGAACTGTAGCATGTATCAAAAATGTCAGGCAATTCCACAGATGCATAATAATATTCATGAGATCTCTTAAAATGACCTTTAACTTGACAAGAAGAGTAAATGTGCTTGAACCGATATCAAAGGCAGATCTTTGATGGAACAAGATATTTCCACTCAGTGAAGAACTCAAACATATTTAGATGGATTAAGACAGATGTTTATCATTTTGCCAGTATGTGCACTTTAAAGATAAGCTTTATTCTGTCATGAAATGAAAGTAGGGCTAGGCACAATTAAATAAATACACAAATAAATAAATAAATAACTGTGAACAGTGATTTTAATGCAATTTTGTACATTTTTGAGAGAAGTCTCTTATGCTCACCAAGGCTGCAGTTATTTGATAATAATAATAATAATAAAACATAATATTGTCAAATGTCATAACATTGCTGTTTTCTATTTTAATATTTTATTATGTAGTTCATTCTGAATTTTCAGCAGCCAATAATCCAGTATTCAGTGTCACATGATTAGTTACATACAGTTCACAGAAATGACTCCACCAATAAAACACAGACATTCCATTCGGTGAGGAGAAAAGGTCCAGACATTTATGGGAATTTTCCAGCTGAACAAAAGTGCCCAGACATCCACATGAAGCTCAGTCAGTTGCAGTGACATTGAACATCGTAATAAGAGCTTTTCAATAGTGAGTAAGAGCGAACGAGCTGTGCCTCATCAGCACAATGATAATAGCTCTCTTTTCATCTGAATTATAATTACACATTAATAGAGTGTATAAAAGCAAAGCCATTTACTTATGCTCTCATGAAAACATTAAGCATTTTATCGTTCCCCTGATTGGACTCAGAGTCAGACACATATAGAGTAAATGTACATGCATTTCTAGAGTCTCTCACTTTCATAGACTTCGCTGGCCAATGGCATTCAAACGGCCTATTATTGTCTTGCTGGTGCTTTGTGGGAGATTAATTGCAGACATTCAAAACGCAATGAGACACATCTGCAAACATTATACAGGAAAGTTGCAGCCAATCAGGATTCAGAAAGAATGGGTAAACGGGAGAGAAGGTTTATGACAAGCGCTAGATAACGCTAAGCAGAAAGGGTGACATAAAGATGGGAAGGTTAAAAGTAAAGTAGAGTAAAAAAAAAGTAAAAAAAAAATTCTAGGACAAGGAGAACATATCCCATAGTGCACCAGGGGAATGAGCACGTCTCTTCCGGGAGATCGCCAAGTTCTCTGTTATCCTCCTCTATGAAGGACAATAAGACACATATGTATTGGTCTTGAGGCAAAAAACAAAAACAAAAAAAAAACAATAGAAGAACATTATAGAGTGATTTCTGCCACATGATTTATGGTGTCCCTGCTGTTACTGTTCTATTCAATATGCTATTCTAGTACTAGTCACATTTAGCATGTAAGCTGAATAATTTTCCCACTGTAAAATTTTTGTTAAAGTACTGCATGTGTGATATGCTGTTAATTGCCACAGATGATGATTTATTCTCATCGCTAATATAATTATAAGGACCTGTTACAAAAATAAACTGAGAAATCAATACATCAATTGGAAAACTACTAAATTAATAAAGCTATTAATTATGATCATGAAGAGTTTATGATCAAAGGCAGTGTCTCAAAAATCTTTCTATAGAAAAAGTATCGGAGATAAAAAAAAAAAAATGTAATAGAGCAATAATCAATAAAAACGCAATAATCTATCTACTTGGAAATTACGCGATATATGTAACCTTGTCCCATAATTTTTCAATTATCTATTTAAAGGTTAATTATTCAAATGATAAAATTTTAAGTTATTTTTAAATATCAAATTTTAAATTCTCTTTACACTACTGTTCAGAAATTTGGGGTTGGTAAGATTTTTTTAATGTTTTTGAAAGAAGACTCTGATGCTCATCAAAAAGATTAGTACAGTTGGAAATAACTTATTTTTTTTATAAAATACATTCCTGTGATAGCAAAGCTGAATTTTCAGCAGTCATTTCTCCAGTCTTCGATGTCACATGATCCTTCAGAAATCATTCTAATACACCGATGTGTTTTTTCTTTTTTTTTTCTTTTTTTTTCTTTCAGGATTCTTTGGTCACACTTTATTTTAAGGTCCAGTTCTCACTATTAATTAACTAACAATTACTACTTTTGCCCCAATAAACTCCTAATTTGCTGCTTACTAATAGTTTAGGTATGTAGGTATGGGGATCTAAAATATGGTCATGTAGAATGAGGCATTAATATGTGCTTTACAAGTACTAATAAACAGCCAATATGCTAGTAATATGCATGCTTATAAACAACTAGCTACCAGTGAGAATTGGTCCCTAAAGTGTTCCCAATTATTTTATGAAAAAGTAAGTCTTTACTGTCACTTTTGATAAATTGAACACATCATAGCTAAATAACAGTATTCCTTTCTTATAAAAAAAAAAAAAAAAATCTGACTATAAATTTTTAAACAACATCCTCATAACTGATTAATTTCCTTATTCTTAGAGAAACTGATTTCTCAATTGATTATTGAATTAAACACATCAACCCTCATAATAAATAAAATTCTGTTTGTACTAAGGGTTGCACCGACTAATCGACTAGTGGACTTCAATGCTCTGCCATGACGCTTTAAGCTTGACGTCGACTAGTCGCTGGTCATATAGAGGGCGCAACAGGATAAGAAATATTTGAAGGACTTCCACATTTACGCTCCGTTTCCTAACAGTTAAAATGACAAATAAATGCATACTCTGAAAGTGCTCTAAGACATGTGAGATTATATTACTGGATGCTCGAAATTGAATGGGAGAATGCACGTTTTAAACCGCTTATTGTACAGGTAGGTAAGTTAATCACCGTTCTAATCTAATGCGCTGCTGCACTGTGACGCACACACATTACAGACAGTAGCTCGTACATCACGCGCGCACAGAATTAGTATTGTCAACACTGTTCTGTGATTTCTCATTAAAATAGCTTTGAAACTGAAAAGTTCAAGCATATATTTCTTAATAACTAAATCCCACAGCTTCAGTACTAGCTGAAGTACTAGACGCTGCCAGGTAGAATTAATTCAGACACGCAAATGCTCTCACTAATGCATTCATACAAATGTAATCTTTACTGTGCTACTTTATCTGTATCTGATTTAGAACGAGCAGAAATCTGTGAGAAACATAACGACTCAAAGACAAAGAACTGTTAAAAATGAGCTGTTATAGAATCAGAAGTCGTTCAACCCATAGTTTGTACTGACACAGCAAAATAAGAATAATAATTTCAAACAGGCTTCTCAGAACTCACAACGTCTCTGACTGCCATTCTTTGATAAACAGATAGCCCCAACCCAAACCCACAGGTTGATTCAAAAGTTGACCCGTCAGGTCGCGTAAACAAAGATAGCGATGTTTTGAAAGCGTTGCAGAGTCAGTGTTTACACTCTTCAGGAAGTCAATCTACCATGTTAAACTGAGATAGGAGAAACTCATTTAACATCCTTCACCTTAAAAGTTGAATTGATTAAATGTGTGTTAAACCAAGTGTGCAAACATTTACAGTTCCATCGATCTCTTCCTGAAGTGAGGGAGAGTATGTGGGGGTCTCTGGCTCTAGCGTGGGCACACCCCTGGAGAACCACGGCACATATCGGACTGAGCTCTCAGCCTTATGCTAATGAACCTTTCAGCGTGTGGGGTGTTCTGTGATATGCACACAATTTCCACTTTAAGCAGAGAGAAACTGCTCTGCCCTTTCCACTTAATGTGATGTTAACCTGTCTTCTCCCCCTGGACCCACCCCACTCGCGTCCTCTCCCACTCTGCAATTCTTTCCCGTTAGTTTATTTTTAGAGGGAAGAAGGAGCGGGTCACCTCTAGCCCCTTTCACTCCATACACATACACACACCAGGTTCACTCAGGGGATGGGGTATTGTTGTCTTTAGAAGAAGTGTAATTAATTAATTCAACCTGGTAATTAAGCATTTGCTTAGTAAACAATAGATTTAAGTGCCTTTGGAAAGCAATCTGGTGTCCTGAAGGACCTCGGCTCTTTGTCTATAGTTCACTGCCTGCATAAAAGAGAATTAAAACCAGCACAATATCAAACATTTAGAGCCTTTTAGACATGAATATAGTTTACGTTGTCACGCTAATTACACTGGCGCCATGTCTCAGGTAAAAAAAAATGTCCTTCCTGAACACAGGTCATGTCAGAAGGGAGTTTGCAAAGCATTGGTACTACACTGAAAGTTTAAAGGCTTGATTCTGATACTTCTTTTGTTGAAATGTGTTTAGATATTATGGACAGAACACAGGCAAATGCTTTGTTGAGAACATAAACGCTGTGTGACAGTGTGTGATCATGCACATGTGTGACATCAATGCCCAACTAAATATTACATTTCTTTTATGAGTCATGAGGATAAATTAATGTGCAACATTGTGAGCTAACTGACTAACAAACAGACTAACAAACAATGTAACTAATTAGTTAATTAATATTGTAATGACGGTCTGAGCTTATTTTTCTAACTCAGGAGATCTAGCACTCTTCATTTGTCAAAAATGAAAAAAAAAAGCTATTTACACATGGTTACAAAAAAATAAATATGATATCACAATCAAAACTGACTAGAACAATCCTCTTCTATAATAAATAATTTAAATTGAATAAATAATGAACATGCAACATAATCTTGCATAAAGAATGCTATCATAAATCAAAAGCAAAATATTTAAACATTTAAAACTTAAAAAAAAAAAAAAAAATCAGAATAAAATATAAAATATGATATTAATAATCCATTTTATTCCAACAAAAAATAAAGTGAACAAATTCTGTGTGCAAATGCAACTGAAAGTCAGAAAGAAAAACATAATTAGAAAACAGACAAAAAAAATCAGTTGTTATGAAATGCAAGAATTTTGGTGCCACGATACATAAAGTATGCTACATGTATGCTGTACCTACAAAAAGAGTTGTAATACAAATGCAGATTTAAAAGTATATCCTGAATATTAAAAAAAAAATCCACATTATATTCAGAAACCTTTAATCTTAAATAACCAGAAAAAAAGTCTAAAGCTTTGACAAATATTGTACTGAAATCAATATAAGAGAAAAACAAAGAGCTATAAACAAAGAAAAAAAGTTCACAGAGCTGGGAAAGAGAAATGACTTCCTAGAATCTCAAAGAGATAAGTGCAATATACACACATTTTTCATTCTTATGAAAGATGGAGGAATATAGAAAAGCAGTTACATACTTTAAAAAGAGCCTGAGAATAGAGGTGTTGTGCAGCTGCCTTTCATTTGGATTTTTTCACTTTTGTTGAAATCCGTAGTTTAAGCGCGTCCAGCTGCAGAGTTCTTCAGCAGGTGTCACGTTCTTAAAAGCATTGGAAAGTGTTAAAAATGCTACTCTCTATACAGTGTCTCATGTTCTATTCCTGAAGCGCCAAAGCAGCTGAGTTCACACAGGTGTGGGTGTGGGTGCATGAGTGTGAACTCTGCAGTGATATTCATTGTGAAGAGCCATAATCCATCGCCATCTTTCTACAATACTATGCATTCTCGTGTTGTTTGCCAGTTTGATACATGCTGATGCTCTTAGAAAATACAAACGCATCTTGAAAAACATAATAAGTAAATTAGCAGGCAGTTTCACTTTTGTGCTTGACAGACCAAACTGGAAGGAAGGCACACAGGCAATGTCAGTGCGGTTACAGAAGAACTAGACATTTGCTTATTGCCAAAACAAAAGCAAACTTTAAGGTGGTTCTGGTGAATTGGGTAAACTGTACTAAACTGTAGTAATGAAACTGGTGACAAATGCTAGTTTAATAGTAAAAATACTGTAGCAATAAAATGTTCAGTTTGTATGTTTATTTGTTTATTTTTAAGAAAGTTAATTGAATATTAGTTTAGTTATACATTAACTACTCTACCCTATACTTTTATTCAACAAGGATGCATTCAATTGATTAAAAGTGACAGTAAAGACATTTATAATGATTTAAAAAAAGATGGATTGAAAAGATTTCTATTCCAAATAAATGCTTCTGAATTTTTGAACAAAGAACTCATAAAATGCATCACAATTCCATTAAATACCAAGTTATTTTTGATCAAATATTAAGTATTACTGCATTTTTGATCAAATAAATGCAGTCCTGTTGAGCATAAGAACATTTTCGACATTTTAAAAATATAATGCAGACTCCATATTTTGTACATTATTTAAACAATACTTTCCAAAAATAAAATAAAATAAAATAAAATAAAATATAAAGCATATACTACTGTATTTTGGTAGTTACTGATTTAGATTAACAGATGACAGTTTCTAAAAATGAAAAGATTTACAAAATATTAATGTGAGATGCCTTTGACTTTCAGTGACTCTCCCTCTCTCACATACACACAAACCCCCTCACTGAGCTCACAGTTTGGGATCTGTTCAAATGCTGTCTCCTCTTTCACGTAATTTGCCCTTTTGCAAAGGCACTAGGTAAGAAAGCAACACAGATAAGTGGAATAATGGAGAGATTGAAATAAAGAGAGCGAGAGAGTAGCGTTAGAGGTGTAATTGAGAGAGAAGTGCTGATAAGAGCTCAACTCAGCCGTCGCACCCTAAACCAGTGTCCTGTTTCAGCCCTCCCCTCCACTCCTTTCTTCCCCTCTCCTCCACTTCTTTCTCTCCTGCTCTGCTCTGCTGACTACATGCCACTGGAGTTAACTGATAACTTGACGGCTCCATTGACTGACTCCATCCAGGCGATGTTGGTCTCCCCCACCACCCCCCTTTTCATTTTTTATTTTCTTGTAAGTGTGTGCACATTCACTTCGAACACAAGGAGCTCTTTGTTGAAGCATACTGTACATGTACACTGAAACCTTTATGCCAAAACAGGTATAGAATTTGCTTTTTGCCTGAGAGTAGCCCACAAGAATAATGTCCCACTTAACAGTGAAACACTCCTTCAGTGGGTCATTCCTGTAATCCAAACATTTGTAAGGGATCGAGGCCTCCATCGGGGTTCAGGTCCAGAGCGGCTCTCGACTGAGTGAATGATCTGAGGAGAAAGTTGGGTATCAGTGCTCACAGGGGTTTGTAGTTTGTTCTGTTTATTTACCTGCTCTCCTGCCCTCGCCCGTGCCTCTTTCTCTCTCCCTATGTGTGTCTCCTGCCCTCCTGGCTGAACAGGTTATGTCTGTATGAGCCACGAGAGGAAGGAGAGGAAAATATGTCTTTAGCCAGACAAGGTTAATGCTGTTTTCCTTTCCTCTGTCACTGCCAAGAGAGAGAAAGAAAGGAGGAAAGACAGAATAAAACAATCTAAAACAAACAATAAAACAGACAAAAGCAAAAGAACAGAAGCTTGGTATAGAAAAAAAAGATGCTTTTTGAAAGAAAAAGAAAGAAAGAAAGAAAGAAAGAACGAAAGACAGACTGAAATGTGCTATCATCCTTGATTATCTGTACAAAGATGGGCACATTTGTTGTTATTATTGAACTCATCTATCAAATAATACTCCACAGCTACAGTGATGTTTATGGCAGAGCTAATGTCAGTGTGTGCCAGTCATGTCTAATTTAGTTTGTCTGAAAGCAGTTTTACAAGAAGTTGTTCTGGACCAGCTCAGATTAAATTATACCAATATAGCATAAATAAGGCATGACATGTACTGTAATATTTGAACTCTAAAAGGAAATTACATCAGAACTACTCAAAACATTTTTGTAGAGCAGATATAGAGTATGAACAGTTTTTTTCTGCATTGGGAAGCTTGGTGTTTTAGCCATGCATAAAAGAGAGAATTAGAGATAGTGTCCAGTAACCATACAAATATGATAAAACAGGACAAATAATAAAATGACTCATGCCTGAGTCTTCTGAAGCCATGTGATAGCTTTGTGTGGACAGAAAATACAGAAATTTTGGTTGTTATTCATGGAAAATTCGCAATAATCCAAGTTTCACTCTCCATGGAATTTTGGCGTCAATACTGACAAAATTTACATTTATGCATTTGGTAGATGCTTCTATCCAAAGCGACTTGCATGAGCGTCATGCTCTAATGTTTGAGCTTCAGGAATGGCATGTGAATGTGTCTTGATTTAAAGCTTTGGCAGAGAAAGAATATGACTAAAAACAACTATGTTTAAGTCTGTTCTTCACACAAAGCTATGTATAATGTGATATTAGAGGACCTGGGAAATAATGCACAAATCAAATGGACAGCTTTTACAGTTCTGTTGTTATTTTTGAAGCTGTCCTTGTGTGGAAAAAAGCTGCATACAAATATCTCTGTTGGTGTTACATTAAAAAAAAAAAACATAATAACATGAGTTTGGAAGGACATGAGGGTGAGTAAATAATGACAGCATTTTCATTTTTGGGTGAACTACTCCATGAACTGTGTTGTGATTTGCTTGTTAAGATTGAAAGCTCAATACCAGTTTCACTGATTTGCAGTGTTGATAAGCAATCGATCCATCAATTAGTCCACTTCCTCTGTTCCCAGCCCTCTGCTTGATCTAATGTCAACAGGAAATACCACGCATGATGCAGTCGATGAGAATGTCACATATGAGCCGAACTACTGAGATACAGATCTGGACAGAAATCACAGGGTGGTATCCCAGACCTACATAACACTGCCCTCTTAATGACAACTCTGAAACAATTTCCAGAATGGGAAGATACTTAAATGCTTGTCACTGACCTTACGGTTAAATGATTCATCCATGTTTGTGTTTCTCTTTCATTTCGACGTTGTAATTTTTAATCAAAATGTCATAACTCGACTACTCACTGGTTGTGTAAGCCTGACTTCTCCAATCATTTAGTGTTTTTAAACCGGCCCTTTCTTACAACTGACTGCAAGCTCACATTCAGACAATCAGATGGATAGAACCAAGTCCCCACTCTACATTGTTTCTTTTTTTGATAGTTAAAATTAGTTACTCGAATGTGCTTCACAATATGGAAGAAAAGATCTGTCGCTAATTCATATTCACTATAATGTCATTTGAAACCTGTATGACTGAACTTCCTTTGCAAAACAAACAAAAATAAAATAAAATGTTTTGAAGAATGTTTCAACTGTTTTGTCCATATAATTAAAGTCAATATGGTCCAAAATAAACCATAAAAAACATATAAAAGTAGGACCTGGGTTTGAGAATATATATAAAAAAAAAAAGAATTGTGATGGTCAATAAAACAGTAGACAGAACACACAAAAAGAGAAAATGAATGACTGAACGTATGCACGCCGTACCGTATTCTTCTGCATCTGTTTAGGCCTTGTGTTTTCATTCTGTCAGCGAAAACAATGGTGCAGAAACAGACCCGTATGAAAACGACAGCTATATTTACCCAGCATTCTATCATATAGACACAGCACATTCCTCAGCAGCGCTTTTGTCATAGTTGGCACACATATCAGCGGCACAGGCTGTTTTCTCAAACTTGGGGAAAATAGAGAGAGGAAACAAAGTACATCTGCAAACAATGACATTACAGAGGGAGAGAGAGATGAAGGGCCGAGGTTTGAGGGAGTGATGTAGATTTCAACAGGAGGGAGAGGAAGGTGTTTAACGGTGCTCCTGCAGATAAGCGGTGATTAAAGAGCGTACCGGAACGCTGTGTGTGTGTCAATGCAGTCAAACTTGCTCTTCTGTCTTCATTGGCCTAATGGTTTCACTTGGGTCTCGGTGGGAGAATGATGCCGTTTCAACATGAAACTCCAGATGTTCCAATCTGAAACTCTCTCCTGGCCTGAGAAAACCTAAGGGAAGGCAACAGAAAAAAGCAGATCATCAGAAAACTAATGACGGCGTGTCAGAACACAGCTGCGACCCGTGAACTCTTAACTGCTTAACTCTTTCCTATTTGCCCCACCTCAATTACCCCAGCAAATTGCATGAGTGATTGAATGAGTGAAGCACAAGCAAACAAGCCAAAAAAAAGCTTCTTATTTTTATTCCACCCCATCATTACACTTCCTTATGATTATTTTCACTCGCTCTCGACTAGATTGGAAATGATGTGTTTGAAGTAGTCCTGCTGAAGACAGAGGCAGCTGTTCTGAGGTGGCCTAAATTCTTTCTATGATGTTACCACACACACACACATTCATTAATTCACGTGAACGCATTCTGACCCATGCATAAATTATAGTTTGCAGCCATTGTGCATTACATAATCACTTTATAAAATTGTGTTACTTTTTAAATGTACTATAATGCCTGAGTTACTTTTCAAAATATTCATAGTTTTAACGTGATATCACACCCTTATAGGAACGCCCACATGGAGGGCGAAACAAGGTTTTCCTCCACTGGCCATCAGTTATTTTACAAGGTCTGTAGTAATGTATTAATAATTACAGGGATATTAAAAGGCCAAACTCAGTATAAACCTTATTGATGATTCATACTTTGTAGAGGAAAGCAGATACAAACGCAATGTGCTATGTTTCACATTAAGTGTTTTCTCATAGAAACCATTTAAAAGAAAACACTTAAACATTTAGAGCATTGAGTTCATATTCCAGGCTCATCTGCTTGTTAAAGTATGCATCATCAGTAAGGTGTATACTGAATTTGATCTTTTAATATCACTGTTTTAATACATTAAGACACGTTAAATGTTTTTCCACAATAAACATTTTAATACCCCACTGTTTTAGTGTTTAAAATATTACGGTGGGTGCTTTATATGGATTGCAACTAGCCAAAACTTGCATTTTGTTCACATTTCTTTGCTAATGCTCCTCAAAGCCAACCATAGAGCTTTGGCCAACTAACACTGAGAAAGGTAATTATTTAATATAAACATAATTATTCTCCCTTTAAAAATAACAGTATTGTGTTACTTTTTTTTATGAGTGATGCAACTTAGGTTACTAAACTTCATCACTGATCATCCAGCATAATGTATGATTTTGCCAGACATTGCCATAGCATTATAAAATCTTACTGCTGCTGGGGATAGTTCATCCAAAAATGAAACTTCTGAATAAAAAAACATACAGGATTGGATTTGGAATGATGTGGGGGTGAGTAACTGATGACATAATTCTTATTTTTTGGGTGAACTTACCCAGTAAGGTAATTGTTCAATTAAGAAAGAACAAAGCAAACTTTCAACAAGTGAAGTATAAAAGACAGGCACAGTTGGGTTGAAGTCATTAAAATAACAAATGCATGTTTGTTTCAAATGACTGACGATAAAGAACATGACGAGCTGAAACTTTGCCTGCATTAAATAAACACTGAAAAACAGAAGTTGCGGCTGTGCAAACAAACGTTTGGCTAGATATACAGACTGGTGAAAGATAAGAGTGTTTCAAGTTCACGCCGGTTTTCAAGCTGTTTTGCCTCTGAGTTTGACAGAAAGCACTGTATGACTGGAGACATGGCACAAGAACAAGACATGTTCACGAGTATAGATCAGAATTACATTAGGCATATATAGGGGATATTGTGTTTTTTTATTTTTATTTGTATTATTTTAAGTATTTATTTTTTTAATGTAACAAAAAAAAAAGAAAAAGAAAAAAAAAAGGTCATGCTAAGTAGTACAAACTCATTCCAACACCATAACTCTGCAACTCGTATAACTTAGAATTCAGAATTTTCCCATTTGTAAATATGATTTGTATAAACGACAGAACTTGTAAGACATTTCCAACTTGATGGGCACAAAAGCTGTTGCTCATCCAGTCAGATAGAAACTGTTTCTATGAAACCTATTAACATAATCAGAAATTACATTATAAACCAGATATACAATTTTATTTGTTTACCTCAAAATTAGCCCAATAAAATCATATATTTTTAACCATATACTTCTACAGTTAGATTTCACCCCGTAGCACTTTTCTAAATGTTTAAACTGATAATTCTACAACTTACCTCACGTTACAACACCTCTGAGTGGTGGGCCGTCAGGGCCAGCAAAGCCTTCTCTGCTGGCCTAAACACTATCAGAATCACTGATTTAGTTTAATATATTTTTCCATGAATGTGTATTGAATTATTTCCAATAGTATATTCTCTTCATTTGTCGTGTTGCCACGGTCAAAGAAATCTGACTTAAGGCCTTCAGAATCAACATTGTAGGCGTCTGTTAGCTTAAATCAATGGCAATGAAACTGTTGCTTTAACCAATCAGATTTCGAGTTGGCAACACCAGGGCCATCTAGCTGGCTAATGATAACGTCAGCATTTTCTCGTCCTTTGATTGGATGGTCAGCATACTAACTAGCAAACAGCATCACTGTAAATCATTTTATTAAAACTAAGTAAAACTTTTATTACTGTTTCTCAGGTTTAGATTTTCAGTGCATTTTGAAAAAATATTTGCCTACTATATTTAGTAAATCTAAAAACAGTAGTCCTAATGACTGCGAAAAACAACCACACACCTCCTCGGCACCGGCTCTGTGAAAGACTCGTGAAGATGAAAAACCACTAGAGTATGGTACGTTAATTTTCATTTTTGTCTCTTTTATCGCTTGATGCGTTGTATGCTGATGTTATTTGCGCGATATAAAGCCAGGTTTAAGTTTCCGTAAGAATATCTCAGTTTCCCAAGTGGAGCTGTATTAACCGGTCTTTTCCTCCGGCCGCAGCGCCGCTGGTAGAGGCAGACCAGCGGGGAGATGAGAGTCACAGAGGTGTGTTAAAACACATGTATACTTTTTTTCATCGTCTTGTATGAATTATTTTAATGTTACTTGCTCACTTTATGTAAGCATTATGTAAATTATTGCAGCAAAATACATCCAATGAGAATTGGTAATAGCACTGCAGATGTTCGTCATCCAATTAGAGAAACCATGCAGCGGCATTGACTCCTCCCCCGGAGAACGATGCTGACTCAGCTCTGTGAGCAACGCAGGTAGAACGGAGATAGAATACAGAGAAGAGAGAGATTTAGAGAATTTATTGATGAAAAATACCTAAAAGAAAACGCAAGAATTTCATCTAGGATTAGTTTTGTTAAAACTACATCGATTGATAATTTTGTTAAAAAAAGACTTATCTGCATAGAGTTCCTGTTGATCTGTAAATGTTTAAGGCCAAGCTAACGTAAACAAAGCTAATCGTTGGTTCATCTGGTGTAACCGGGAAAGAAGACCAATTAACAAAAACAGTTAATATACAGAGGACTCGGCCAGTTTTTGCATGTATATGTTTTGAAGTTGGATTTGCTTACTTGCGGATTGCGTTTTTGTCGTGGATGCATCGAGTCTCATGTCGAATGAAGGAAATAGATGGCGAGCCACCGTAAAGACTGGACTTGGATCTCCTTTCTCACCTTCCATTGGATTTGCATCGTTCCGGCGTTTTCGTTTATCTGTGCGAGTTCTTCTCTTTGAACTTAAGGATTGAGGTATCTTTTCCTGTTGGAACTGACATTTTCTAAGAATTAAGGGAGAACATTCTAATTCTCTTTTGGACTGACATGTTTGAACTGAAAATAATTATTTGAACTGATAAGAGGTGATATGTGTTTTCTATATTATTTTCTTTAATTGTTGATGTGGTAATCCAAAGGTATTGTAAATTTATTTGTTGGATTATATTGGCTGGAAATGTAAATTTAATTTAGGTTTGGAAAGGTAATTTCACCAAACACGCTGGAATTAGGAAACAAAGAACTATAATCTAACCCAAACTATTAAAACCTGTTAATCAGGTGTAACTAAATCAAACCTGAAGCCACTAAAGCAAATAATAAGGGAACTCAGAACAAAAGCAAATTCGTTAAAAGGGAAAAGAAGGAGCTAAATCTTTGCCTTTGGTTTTTGCATTTTTTTGTTTAATTTGGGAAATTGTTTTATTTTGTGACCAAGTTAAATCACAACTGATTTATTTCCTTTTCATTTAAAATGTATTATTGATTTATAATTATATATGTTTTCCCTTATTGTTTAATTATTTCATTCCAATCACTTATTTTCATATAAATAAGTGTGTCTGAAAAAATCTATGTGTGTGTGCCTTTTGCCTCCTACGACTCCTGTGTCTTCTGATTAGCCCATTGATCCGGTACATTGCAATTGCTGAGAGATCAATATTAGTTCACATTTCGAAACTTTGATTTCAGCAAAGCAGGTGTTACATGTAGACAGATCTATATGACAAAGCAGAAAATAAAAAGATTGTGTGAGAGAGTGGTTAGTTCTTAAAGTCAGAGGATTGCATTCCAATTATGATATATGTCTGTAGAGATTGCTGTCTGCTGATGGAAATGAATATTCCTGGTGGCATGTGAAGCTTCAGACAGACTGGGCGAGGTGATTTGTCACAGATCTTTTCACTCACTGTTCTGAAAAGTAGTTCAGAGGAAAGGTAAAGAAGTTCAGACAAAGGAAGGATACAGAAAAGGGGTGGTGAAGAGTCTGTGAGTTGCAGAAAGAAGTGTTTCATGTGGCAAAGAGAGACGGCGAGAGATAGAGGAAGGTGGATACAGATACTAATAGCTATGTGACTCCCTTGACGGCTCAGTGGTGGTAATCCCTGTTAGTCCACAAACTGATACTGCAAGAACATCTGCACACACACACACACACACACATAAAGCCTGCATTATGCTTTCTGAACCAGCTTACGTCTCTGTGTGACTGACAGCTCTGGCTCTTCCTGGTTCCCCTGTGTTGTCATTTACTTTGGCCGTCTAAAGCTCCAGCAGACATCATCCTCCATACAGACCTGGAGATAAACTCATCCCTCTATACTTACACCTCTCTTTCTATAGGTAGCCACATCCCCCCATAGACTTACTCTCTCCAAAACTTCTGGCATCTTGTGAACTGCACAGTTTAAGCCTTTTTTTTTCTCACACACTCTTTCACAAGCCAAAACGCTGGTAGATATTGAAGAGAACAGAACCGAGAAATAAGAGATATGTACTCAATAGAGAGTGATATAAGCCGTTTCAAAACCAAGCTGTCTACCTAGAAGGGATTGTTCATCCCAAAATATAAAATTTCTGTTGTAAAATGTATTTCATGTCATTCCAAACCTGTATGGTTTTTATTTTCATCCATGAAACACAAATCAAAGAGTTTTGAAGAATGTTCAAGCTGCTCTTTTTCATACAGTAAAAGCATTCATCACACAATGCTCTTGAATACTTGATTCTGATTGGTCAGTCGTGGTATTTTGGGGGTCAGATATTTATGAAAATTGATGACCATTGTTCAGGATAAACCTAAAACATCACTTGGAAGAAAAAAGTACCAGTAAGAAACTCAAATGGCTGGATGAAATATCTTAGCATAGAAAAAGACAAGTAACTTGGATGCAGATTAATAAAAATATAAGCATTAATATCATATTTTTTTAGTTGAAGCTTTATTTTTTTATGCATTTAAAAGGTGCTTTTATCCAAAGCAACTTACATTTCATGTCTGTCTGTTTGTTTGTTTATGTGATGAATAATACTAATAAAAAATGGCCATGATAACAAGATGATATTATCCTTTACAAGATGACGATAGGCTGTAAAATAAAATAAAATAAAATAAAATCTACCCCTTTAACCGATCACATGCTCTCCAATCGCAATTTTAAAAGCAGTTTTTTAGCAGGGAAATTTTTATTAATTCAATATTGTATTTCATTCTATACTGCAAGTGTTTGTATGCTTATTAGAATATCAAATTATTAGCTTAGCAACATGCAACCATAACACTACTGGAATCAACTGTGAGCATTATCATTTATCAGTTCTCATGAAGAGAGCTAATGATGTGCCTGAGAAATCATTATGAGAATCACTGCCTATGTAGAGCATTTCAAATCACTCATTTATGAGTTTTCATTTAAGTAAGGATGCTGTCATAGAAGGTAACTGCCTATGCAGACAACAAGCTCACTCGGTTTTGGAACAGAGCTAGAGAGAGATATCTTGCTCTGCCACCCACCGTCTATCCAGTGGAGTCTGTACAGAGCATGACACTGAAGCAGACATCCAGATCAGAGCTGAACGTTTGTGCGTCATGTGTCTCTTCTTCATTCTTTTGTTCCCTCTTTCATGTGATTATGGATGATTTTCCTCCCACCCTTGGGATTAAATGCCTCTTTGGCAATAAATTCAACCAAACACACAATAATAAACAAATGCAAGAGGCAAAGGAGCGACAAAGGAACTTTGCGGGTATGAGTGAATATTTTAATGGGATTTTGCTTTTCTGGTATGTTCCTCTGTTTACAATGTGATAGTTGGTAATTCAGTCTATTAATAAAAAACTGACAGAGTGAAAAGGGATAAAGTGATTTCTGAGAACTAATGCAAAAATACAAAAAAAAATATTTGATAGACTGAATGCATTGAGTTTAATTGTATGTGTTCTATTGGACTACTATATAAAGGGGGCAATCCCTTTTTATTTTCACAATGCTATTATCAAATTATTTAATTGTGCAGTGTAGGATGTTTATCAGCAATACTTTCTGCAGGTTGCATCGTTATGCCAGTAGATGGCGACAAGTGACTGTCTTTATGAGTGAATCATTGATTCATTCATTCAACCAATCAATTCATTCAAAAACTTTTTTTTTTTTCAGGAACAAAACAATTGATTGTTGTTATCAGTGAGTCACTAAATCATTCACTCAATCAAACTGATTTGTTGAAAATGCTGGAACAAAACGGCACAGCAAAAATCACAGAGAATCTTGCTTTTTGTCTGAATATGTAATTAGCTATAGCACTCTTGTGTGTGACATTGTTATTTCACTATAATATTGTACTATTTATTTTACTAAAAATGTCAGGAGTGATGATTTAAATGAATTTGCAAAGAGAGATCACTAACACTCCCACATAAATGCTCACACGCACGCACGCACGCACGCACGCACACACACACACACACACACACACACACACACACACACACACACACACACAAATTATGGACAGACAAGGCTCAACATAGTAAATATAGAAAAAAGAAAGAGAAAGAACCATTTCTACCAGAGGAAATTGTTGCCATACCACATACTGTACTTCATCAAATGCGCACACACAGGACTGAACCAAACTAATGTTTTTTTTTTTCTGAACAGCTACAGCACAACATATACCCCAGATACACATTAGACAGTGCTTCACAGCAGTAACCACCTACAATCATATATTCATAATCAATAAATATAGATTAAGTGTTGTGGGCTTTAAGGCATAAAGCTATATCAAGGCTATCAAGTTTAGCTGAACATCTGAGACATCCCTTTCCTCTGATACCATACAGCAGGAGCAAAGGTTTTATAGACTTTTGCCCCAGATTCTTTGAATATAAACATTTCCCCAAATATTTTCTTTTGGAAGAGAAAGGCTGGGATCTAAAGACAGCAGAACAAAGCGATCAACACTCTGAAGAACAAGGCAAGTGAATCTGACGATTGTGATGTGAATTTGAAAGCTGTGTTTAATTGGTGGTTGACATCAGTGCAGA